>NW_028136762.1:0-62236 GCF_965140915.1 Aythya marila | reverse complement strand
AAGATCAGGTAGTTTAGGGTGGTTTTGGGGTGGATCTATGGTATTCAGTTTTTTTTTTGTTTGGCGGGGGGGGGGGGGGCTGATCCTGGACTTTTTGTGTTGTTTTTGACGTGTTTTGGGGTCTCCGTTGTGTTTCATTGGGTTTTCCATGGTCATCGTGTTGTAAAAGGGTAAATTGTGGGTTTTGGAGAACTTCAGGTAGGTTTAGGGGGAGTTTTCACGTGGATTCATGGTATTTGGGGTTTTCTTCTTTTTGGGGGAGTGATCCTCTCCTTTCTTCGCGTGATTTTGAAGTGTTTTGGGTTTCCGTTGCGTTTCGTTGAGTTCCTAATGTGTTTTATGGTGGTTGGGAGTGTGCTTTGGGATTATGAGAACATCAGGTAGGTTTAGGGTGTCTTTGGGGTGGATCTATGGTATTTGGGGTTTTCTTCTATTTTTTGGCGTGATCCTGTTCTTTTTTTTGGGTGTATTTGACGTGTTTTGGTGTCTCCGTTGGGTTTTGTTGTGTTCCTGTTGGTCTTTATGTTAAATAGGTGTGGATTGTGGGTTTTGGAGAACTTCAGGTAGGTTTAGGGTGGTTTTGGGTGGACCTATGGTTTTGGCGGATTTTCTTCCAGTTTTGGGGGTGATGCCGTTCTTGTTTGGGGTGTTTTTGACGTGTTTTTGGGGTCTCCATTAGGTTTTGTTGTGTTCTTGTTGGTCATTATGTTAAATAGGTGTGGATTGTGGGTTTTGGAGAACATCAGGTAGGTTTAGGGGTGGTTTTGGGATGGATCTATGGTTTTGCGTATTTTCTTCCAGTTTTGGGGCTGATGCCGATATTTTTTGGGGTGTTTTTGATGTTTTTTGGGGTCTCTGTTGGGTTTATTTGCGTTGTCATTGGTCATCATTGTGGAAAAGTGTACATGTGGGTTTTGGAGAAGATCAGGTAGGTTTAGGGTGGTTTTGGGGTGGATCTATGGTTTTGGCGTATTTTCTTCCAGATTTGGGTTGATGCCGTTCTTGTTTGGGTGTGTTTGACGTTTTTTGGGGTCTCTGATTGGTTTTGTTGGGTTCTCGTTGGTCATCATGGTGGAAAAGGGTAAATTGTGGGTTTTGGAGAAGATCAGGTAGGTTTAGGGTGGTTTTGGGGTGGATCTATGGTTTTGGCGTATTTTCTTCCAGTTTTGGGGGTGATGCCGATATTTTTTGTGTTGTTTTTTACGTGTTTTGGGGTCTCTGTTTGGTTTTGTTGGGTTCTCGTTGGTCATCATGGTGGAAAAGGGTAAATTGTGGGTTTGGAGAAGATCAGGTAGGTTTAGGGTTGGTTTGGGTGGATCTATGGTATTCAGTTTTTTTTTTTTTTTTTTTTGGTGTGTGTGGGGGGCTGATCCTGGACTTTTTTGTGTTGTTTTTGACGTGTTTTGGGGTCTCCGTGTGTTTCATGGGTTTTCCATGGTCATCGTGTTGTAAAAGGGTAAATTGTGGGTTTTGGAGAACTTCAGGTAGGTTTAGGGGGAGTTTTCACGTGGATTCATGGTATTTGGGGTTTTCTTCTTTTTGGGGGAGTGATCCTCTCCTTTCTTCGGGTGATTTTGAAGTGTTTTGGGGTTTCCGTTGCGTTTCGTTGAGTTCCTAATGTGTTTTATGGTGGTTGGAGTGTGCTTTGGGATTAGGAGAACATCAGGTAGGTTTAGGGTGTCTTTGGGGTGGATCTATGGTATTTGGGGTTTTCTTCTATTTTTTGCGTGATCCTGTTCTTTTTTTTGGGTGTATTTGACGTGTTTGGGGTCTCCGTTGGGTTTTGTGTGTTCCTTTTGGTCTTTATGTTAAATAGGTGTGGATTGTGGGTTTTGGAGAACTTCAGGTTGGTTTAGGGTGGTTTTGGGGTGGATCTATGGTTTTGGGGGATTTTCTTTCAGTTTTGGGGTGATGCCGTTCTTGTTTGGGGTGTGTTTGACGTTTTTTGGGGTCTCCGTTGGGTTTTGTTGGGTTCTCGTTGGTCATCATGGTGGAAAAGGGTAAATTGTGGGTTTTGGAGAAGATCAGGTAGGTTTAGGGTGGTTTTGGGTGGATCTATGGTTTTGGCGTATTTTCTTCCAGTTTTGGGGGTGATGCCGATATTTTTTGTGGTGTTTTTTACGTGTTTTGGGGTCTCCATTAGGTTTTGTTGGGTTCTTGTTTGTCATTATGTTAAAATAGGTGTGGATTGTGGGTTTTGGAGAACATCAGGTAGGTTTAGGGTGGTTTTGGGTTTGATCTTTGGTTTTGGCGGATTTTCTTCCAGTTTTGGGTGTGATGCCATTCTTGTTTTGGGGTGTTTTTCAAGGTTTTTGGGGTCTCTGTTTGGTTTTGTTGGGTTCTCGTTTGTCATCATGGTGGAAAAGGTATATTGTGGGTTTTGGAGAAGATCAGGTAGGTTTAGGGTAGTTTTGGGTGGATCTATGGTTTTGGCGTATTTTCTTCCAGATTTGGGGGTGATGCCGATATTTTTTGGGGTGTGTTTGAAGTGTTTTGGGGTCTCTGTTGGGTTTATTTGCGTTCTCGTTGGTCATCATGGTGGAAAAGGATAAAATGTGGGTTTGGAGAACATCAGGTAGGTTTAGGGTGTCTTTGGGGTGGATCTATGGTATTTGGGTTTTCTTCTATTTTTTGGCATGAACCTGTTCTTTTTTGGGGTGTTTTTGATGTGTTTTGGGGTCTCCGTTGGGTTTTGTTGTGTTCTTGTTGGTCATTATGTTAAATAGGAGTGGATTGTGGGTTTTGGAGAAGATCAGGTAGGTTTAGGGTGGTTTTGGGGTGGATCTATGGTTTTGGCGTATTTTCTTCCAGATTTGGGGTTGATGCCGTTCTTGTTTGGGGTGTGTTTGACGTTTTTTGGGGTCTCTGATTGGTTTTGTTGGGTTCTCGTTGGTCATCATGGTGGAAAAGGGTAAATTGTGGGTTTTGGAGAACATCAGGTAGGTTTAGGGTGGTTTTGGGGTGGATCTATGGTTTTGGCGTATTTTCTTCCAGTTTTGGGGGTGATGCCGATATTTTTTGGGGTTTTTTTGACGTGTTTTGGAGTCTCCGTTGTGTTTCATTGGGTTTTCCATGGTCATCATGGTGGAAAAGGGTAAATTGTGGGTTTTGGAGAACATCAGGTAGGTTTAGGGTGGTTTTGGGGTGGATCTATGGTTTTGGGGGATTTTCTTCCAGTTTTGGGGGTGATGCCATTCTTGTTTGGGGTGTTTTTTAAGGTTTTTGGGGTCTCTGTTTGGTTTTGTTGGGTTCTCGTTGGTCATCATGGTGGAAAAGGGTAAATTGTGGGTTTTGGAGAAGATCAGGTAGGTTTAGGGTGGTTTTGGGGTGGATCTATGGTATTCAGGTTTTTTTTTTTTTTTTTTTGATGTGTGTGGGGGGGCTGATCCTGGACTTTTTGTGTTGTTTTTGACGTGTTTTGGGGTCTCCGTTGTGTTTCATTGGGTTTTCCATGGTCATCGTGTTGTAAAAGGGTAAATTGTGGGTTTTGGAGAACTTCAGGTAGGTTTAGGGGGAGTTTTCACGTGGATTCATGGTATTTGGGGTTTTCTTCTTTTTGGGGGGGAGTGATCCTCTCCTTTCTTCGGGTGATTTTGAAGTGTTTTGGGGTTTCCGTTGCGTTTCGTTGAGTTCCTAATGTGTTTTATGGTGGTTGGGAGTGTGCTTTGGGATTAGGAGAACATCAGGTAGGTTTAGGGTGTCTTTGGGGTGGATCTATGGTATTTGGGGTTTTCTTCTATTTTTTGGCGTGATCCTGTTCTTTTTTTTTGGGTGTATTTGACGTGTTTTGGGGTCTCCGTTGGGTTTTGTTGTGTTCCTGTTGGTCTTTATGTTAAATAGGTGTGGATTGTGGGTTTTGGAGAACTTCAGGTAGGTTTAGGGTGGTTTTGGGGTGGATCTATGGTTTTGGGGGATTTTCTTCCAGTTTTGGGGGTGATGC
Organism: Aythya marila; assembly: GCF_965140915.1. Lineage (NCBI taxonomy): Eukaryota > Metazoa > Chordata > Aves > Anseriformes > Anatidae > Aythya > Aythya marila. The sequence goes on along the minus strand of NW_028136762.1, from coordinate 58,296 downwards.
CGTTCTTGTTTGGGGTGTGTTTGACGTTTTTTGGGGTCTCTGTTGGGTTTTGTTGGGTTCTCGTTGGTCATCATGGTGGAAAAGGGTAAAATGTGGGTTTTGGAGAAGATCAGGTAGGTTTAGGGTGGTTTTGGGGTGGATCTATGGTTTTGGGGGATTTTCTTCCAGTTTTGGGTGTGGTGCCATTCTTGTTTGGGGTGTTTTTTATGTTTTTTGGGGTCTCTGTTTGGTTTTGTTGGGTTCTCGTTGGTCATCATGGTGGAAAAGGGTAAATTGTGGGTTTTGGAGAAGATCAGGTAGGTTTAGGGTGGTTTTGGGGTGGATCTATGGTATTCAGTTTTTTTTTTTTTTTTTTGGTGTGTGTCGGGGGGCTGATCCTGGACTTTTTGTGTTGTTTTTGACGTGTTTTGGGGTCTCCGTTGTGTTTCATTGGGTTTTCCATGGTCATCGTGTTGTAAAAGGGTAAATTGTGGGTTTTGGAGAACTTCAGGTAGGTTTAGGGGGAGTTTTCACGTGGATTCATGGTATTTGGGGTTTTCTTCTTTTTGGGGGAGTGATCCTCTCCTTTCTTCGGGTGATTTTGAAGTGTTTTGGGGTTTCCGTTGCGTTTCGTTGAGTTCCTAATGTGTTTTATGGTGGTTGGGATTGTGCTTTGGGATTAGGAGAACATCAGGTAGGTTTAGGGTGTCTTTGGGGTGGATCTATGGTATTTGGGGTTTTCTACTATTTTTTGGCGTGATCCTGTTCTTTTTTTTGGGTGTATTTGACGTGTTTTGGTGTCTCCGTTGGGTTTTGTTGTGTTCCTTTTGGTCTTTATGTTAAATAGGTGTGGATTGTGGGTTTTGGAGAACTTCAGGTAGGTTTAGGTTGGTTTTGGGGTGGATCTATGGTTTTGGGGGATTTTCTTCCAGTTTTGGGTGTGGTGCCATTCTTGTTTGGGGTGTTTTTTTAAGGTTTTTGGGGTCTCTGTTGGGTTTTGTTGGGTTCTCGTTGGTCATCATGGTGGAAAAGGGTAAATTGTGGGTTTTGGAGAACATCAGGTAGGTTTAGGGTGGTTTTGGGGTGGATCTATGGTATTCAGGTTTTTTTGTTTGTTTTTGGTGGGGGGGGGGGGCTGATCCTGGACTTTTTGTGTTGTTTTTGACGTGTTTTGGGGTCTCCGTTGTGTTTCATTGGGTTTTCCATGGTCATCGTGTTGTAAAAGGGTAAATTGTGGGTTTTGGAGAACTTCAGGTAGGTTTAGGGGGAGTTTTCACGTGGATTCATGGTATTTGGGGTTTTCTTCTTTTTGGGGGAGTGATCCTCTCCTTTCTTCGGGTGATTTTGAAGTGTTTTGGGGTTTCCGTTGCGTTTCGTTGAGTTCCTAATGTGTTTTATGGTGGTTGGGAGTGTGCTTTGGGATTAGGAGAACATCAGGTAGGTTTAGGGTGTCTTTGGGGTGGATCTATGGTATTTGGGGTTTTCTTCTATTTTTTGGCGTGATCCTGTTCTTTTTTTTGGGTGTATTTGACGTGTTTTGGTGTCTCCGTTGGGTTTTGTTGTGTTCCTTTTGGTCTTTATGTTAAATAGGTGTGGATTGTGGGTTTTGGAGAACTTCAGGTAGGTTTAGGGTGGTTTTGGGGTGGATCTATGGTTTTGGGGGATTTTCTTTCAGTTTTGGGGGTGATGCCGTTCTTGTTTGGGGTGTGTTTGACGTTTTTTGGGGTCTCTGTTTGGTTTTGTTGGGTTCTCGTTGGTCATCATGGTGGAAAAGGGTAAATTGTGGGTTTTGGAGAAGATCAGGTAGGTTTAGGGTGGTTTTGGGGTGGATCTATGGTTTTGGCGTATTTTCTTCCAGTTTTGGGGGTGATGCCGATATTTTTTGGGGTGTTTTTGACGTGTTTTGGAGTCTCCGTTGTGTTTCATTGGGTTTTCCATGGTCATCATGGTGGAAAAGGGTAAATTGTGGGTTTTGGAGAACATCAGGTAGGTTTAGGGTGGTTTTGGGGTGGATCTATGGTTTTGGGGGATTTTCTTCCAGTTTTGGGGGTGATGCCATTCTTGTTTGGGGTGTTTTTTAAGGTTTTTGGGGTCTCTGTTTGGTTTTGTTGGGTTCTCGTTGGTCATCATGGTGGAAAAGGGTAAATTGTGGGTTTTGGAGAAGATCAGGTAGGTTTAGGGTGGTTTTGGGGTGGATCTATGGTATTCAGGTTTTTTTTTTTTTTTTTTTGATGTGTGTGGGGGGGCTGATCCTGGACTTTTTGTGTTGTTTTTGACGTGTTTTGGGGTCTCCGTTGTGTTTCATTGGGTTTTCCATGGTCATCGTGTTGTAAAAGGGTAAATTGTGGGTTTTGGAGAACTTCAGGTAGGTTTAGGGGGAGTTTTCACGTGGATTCATGGTATTTGGGGTTTTCTTCTTTTTGGGGGGGAGTGATCCTCTCCTTTCTTCGGGTGATTTTGAAGTGTTTTGGGGTTTCCGTTGCGTTTCGTTGAGTTCCTAATGTGTTTTATGGTGGTTGGGAGTGTGCTTTGGGATTAGGAGAACATCAGGTAGGTTTAGGGTGTCTTTGGGGTGGATCTATGGTATTTGGGGTTTTCTTCTATTTTTTGGCGTGATCCTGTTCTTTTTTTGTGGGTGTATTTGACGTGTTTTGGGGTCTCCGTTGGGTTTTGTTGTGTTCCTGTTGGTCTTTATGTTAAATAGGTGTGGATTGTGGGTTTTGGAGAACTTCAGGTAGGTTTAGGGTGGTTTTGGGGTGGATCTATGGTTTTGGGGGATTTTCTTCCAGTTTTGGGGGTGATGCCGTTCTTGTTTGGGGTGTGTTTGACGTTTTTTGGGGTCTCTGTTGGGTTTTGTTGGGTTCTCGTTGGTCATCATGGTGGAAAAGGGTAAAATGTGGGTTTTGGAGAAGATCAGGTAGGTTTAGGGTGGTTTTGGGGTGGATCTATGGTTTTGGGGGATTTTCTTCCAGTTTTGGGTGTGGTGCCATTCTTGTTTGGGGTGTTTTTTATGTTTTTTGGGGTCTCTGTTTGGTTTTGTTGGGTTCTCGTTGGTCATCATGGTGGAAAAGGGTAAATTGTGGGTTTTGGAGAAGATCAGGTAGGTTTAGGGTGGTTTTGGGGTGGATCTATGGTATTCAGTTTTTTTTTTTTTTTTTGGTGTGTGTCGGGGGGCTGATCCTGGACTTTTTGTGTTGTTTTTGACGTGTTTTGGGGTCTCCGTTGTGTTTCATTGGGTTTTCCATGGTCATCGTGTTGTAAAAGGGTAAATTGTGGGTTTTGGAGAACTTCAGGTAGGTTTAGGGGGAGTTTTCACGTGGATTCATGGTATTTGGGGTTTTCTTCTTTTTGGGGGAGTGATCCTCTCCTTTCTTCGGGTGATTTTGAAGTGTTTTGGGGTTTCCGTTGCGTTTCGTTGAGTTCCTAATGTGTTTTATGGTGGTTGGGAGTGTGCTTTGGGATTAGGAGAACATCAGGTAGGTTTAGGGTGTCTTTGGGGTGGATCTATGGTATTTGGGGTTTTCTACTATTTTTTGGCGTGATCCTGTTCTTTTTTTTGGGTGTATTTGACGTGTTTTGGTGTCTCCGTTGGGTTTTGTTGTGTTCCTGTTGGTCTTTATGTTAAATAGGTGTGGATTGTGGGTTTTGGAGAACTTCAGGTAGGTTTAGGGTGGTTTTGGGGTGGATCTATGGTTTTGGGGGATTTTCTTTCAGTTTTGGGGGTGATGCCGTTCTTGTTTGGGGTGTGTTTGACGCTTTTTGGGGTCTCTGTTGGGTTTTGTTGGGTTCTCGTTGGTCATCATGGTGGAAAAGGGTAAAATGTGGGTTTTGGAGAAGATCAGGTAGGTTTAGGGTGGTTTTGGGGTGGATCTATGGTTTTGGGGGATTTTCTTCCAGTTTTGGGTGTGGTGCCATTCTTGTTTGGGGTGTTTTTTATGTTTTTTGGGGTCTCTGTTTGGTTTTGTTGGGTTCTCGTTGGTCATCATGGTGGAAAAGTGTAAATTGTGGGTTTTGGAGAAGATCAGGTAGGTTTAGGGTGGTTTAGGGGTGGATCTATGGTATTCAGTTTTTTTTTTTTTTTTTTGGTGTGTGTCGGGGGGCTGATCCTGGACTTTTTGTGTTGTTTTTGACGTGTTTTGGGGTCTCCGTTGTGTTTCATTGGGTTTTCCATGGTCATCGTGTTGTAAAAGGGTAAATTGTGGGTTTTGGAGAACTTCAGGTAGGTTTAGGGGGAGTTTTCACGTGGATTCATGGTATTTGGGGTTTTCTTCTTTTTGGGGGAGTGATCCTCTCCTTTCTTCGGGTGATTTTGAAGTGTTTTGGGGTTTCCGTTGCGTTTCGTTGAGTTCCTAATGTGTTTTATGGTGGTTGGGAGTGTGCTTTGGGATTAGGAGAACATCAGGTAGGTTTAGGGTGTCTTTGGGGTGGATCTATGGTATTTGGGGTTTTCTACTATTTTTTGGCGTGATCCTGTTCTTTTTTTTGGGTGTATTTGACGTGTTTTGGTGTCTCCGTTGGGTTTTGTTGTGTTCCTGTTGGTCTTTATGTTAAATAGGTGTGGATTGTGGGTTTTGGAGAACTTCAGGTAGGTTTAGGGTGGTTTTGGGGTGGATCTATGGTTTTGGGGGATTTTCTTTCAGTTTTGGGGGTGATGCCGTTCTTGTTTGGGGTGTGTTTGACGCTTTTTGGGGTCTCTGTTGGGTTTTGTTGGGTTCTCGTTGGTCATCATGGTGGAAAAGGGTAAAATGTGGGTTTTGGAGAAGATCAGGTAGGTTTAGGGTGGTTTTGGGGTGGATCTATGGTTTTGGGGGATTTTCTTCCAGTTTTGGGTGTGGTGCCATTCTTGTTTGGGGTGTTTTTTATGTTTTTTGGGGTCTCTGTTTGGTTTTGTTGGGTTCTCGTTGGTCATCATGGTGGAAAAGTGTAAATTGTGGGTTTTGGAGAAGATCAGGTAGGTTGGGTGGTTTTGGGGTGGATCTATGGTATTCAGTTTTTTTTTTTGTTTTTGGTGGTGGGGGGGGGCTGATCCTGGACTTTTTGTGTTGTTTTTGACGTGTTTTGGGGTCTCCGTTGTGTTTCATTGGGTTTTCCATGGTCATCGTGTTGTAAAAGGGTAAATTGTGGGTTTTGGAGAACTTCAGGTAGGTTTAGGGGGAGTTTTCACGTGGATTCATGGTATTTGGGGTTTTCTTCTTTTTGGGGGAGTGATCCTCTCCTTTCTTCGGGTGATTTTGAAGTGTTTTGGGGTTTCCGTTGCGTTTCGTTGAGTTCCTAATGTGTTTTATGGTGGTTGGGAGTGTGCTTTGGGATTAGGAGAACATCAGGTAGGTTTAGGGTGTCTTTGGGGTGGATCTATGGTATTTGGGGTTTTCTTCTATTTTTTGGCGTGATCCTGTTCTTTTTTGGGGTGTTATGGACGTGTTTTGGGGTCTCCGTTGGGTTTTGTTGTGTTCCTTTTGGTCTTTATGTTAAATAGGTGTGGATTGTAGGTTTTGGAGAACTTCAGGTAGGTTTAGGGTGGTTTTGGGGTGGATCTATGGTTTTGGGGGATTTTCTTTCAGTTTTGGGGGTGATGCCGTTCTTGTTTGGGGTGTGTTTGACGTTTTTTGGGGTCTCTGTTGGGTTTTGTTGGGTTCTCGTTGGTCATCATGGTGGAAAAGGGTAAAATGTGGGTTTTGGAGAAGATCAGGTAGGTTTAGGGTGGTTTTGGGGTGGATCTATGGTTTTGGGGGATTTTCTTCCAGTTTTGGGTGTGGTGCCATTCTTGTTTGGGGTGTTTTTTATGTTTTTTGGGGTCTCTGTTTGGTTTTGTTGTGTTCTTGTTGGTCATTATGTTAAATAGGAGTGGATTGTGGGTTTTGGAGAAGATCAGGTAGGTTTAGGGTGGTTTTGGGGTGGATCTATGGTTTTGGCGTATTTTCTTCCAGTTTTGGGGGTGATGCCGATATTTTTTGTGTTGTTTTTGACGTGTTTTGGGGTCTCTGTTGGGTTTATTTGCGTTCTCATTGGTCATCATGTTGGAAAAGTGTACATTGTGGGTTTTGGAGAACATCAGGTAGGTTTAGGGTGGTTTTGGGGTGGATCTATGGTATTTGGGGTTTTCTTCTATTTTTTGGCATGAACCTGTTCTTTTTTCGGGTGTTTTTGATGTGTTTTGGGGTCTCCGTTGGGTTTTGTTGTGCTTTTGTTGGTCATTATGTTAAATAGGAGTGGATTGTGGGTTTTGGAGAAGATCAGGTAGGTTTAGGGTGGTTTTGGGGTGGATCTATGGTTTTGGCGTATTTTCTTCCAGATTTGGGGGTGATGCCGATATTTTTTGGGGTGTTTTTGACGTGTTTTGGGGTCTCCGTTGTGTTTCATTGGGTTTTCCATGGTCATTTTGTTGGAAAAGTGTAAATTGTGGGTTTTGGAGAACATCAGGTAGGTTTAGGGTGTCTTTGAGGTGGATCTATGGTATTTGGGGTTTTCTTCTATTTTTTGGCGTGATCCTGTTCTTTTTTTTTGGGTGTATTTGACGTGTTTTGGGGTCTCCGTTGGGTTTTGTTGTGTTCCTGTTGGTCTTTATGTTAAATAGGTGTGGATTGTGGGTTTTGGAGAACATCAGGTTGGTTTAGGGTGGTTTTGGGGTGGATCTATGGTTTTGGGGGATTTTCTTCCAGTTTTGGGTGTGGTGCCATTCTTGTTTGGGGTGTTTTTTAAGGTTTTTGGGGTCTCTGTTGGGTTTTGTTGGGTTCTCGTTGGTCATCATGGTGGAAAAGGGTAAATTGTGGGTTTTGGAGAAGATCAGGTAGGTTTAGGGTGGTTTTGGGGTGGATCTATGGTATTCAGTTTTTTTTTTTGTTTTGGCGGGGGGGGGGGGGGCTGATCCTGGACTTTTTGTGTTGTTTTTGACGTGTTTTGGGGTCTCCGTTGTGTTTCATTGGGTTTTCCATGGTCATCGTGTTGTAAAAGGGTAAATTGTGGGTTTTGGAGAACTTCAGGTAGGTTTAGGGGGAGTTTTCACGTGGATTCATGGTATTTGGGGTTTTCTTCTTTTTGGGGGAGTGATCCTCTCCTTTCTTCGGGTGATTTTGAAGAGTTTTGGGGTTTCCGTTGCATTTCGTTGAGTTCCTAATGTGTTTTATGGTGGTTGGGAGTGTGCTTTGGGATTAGGAGAACATCAGGTAGTTTTAGGGTGTCTTTGGGGTGGATCTATGGTATTTGGGGTTTTCTTCTATTTTTTGGCGTGATCCTGTTCTTTTTTGGTGGGTGTATTTGACGTGTTTTGGGGTCTCCGTTGGGTTTTGTTGTGTTCCTGTTGGTCTTTATGTTAAATAGGTGTGGATTGTGGGTTTTGGAGAACTTCAGGTAGGTTTAGGGTGGTTTTGGGGTGGATCTATGGTTTTGGGGGATTTTCTTTCAGTTTTGGGGGTGATGCCGTTCTTGTTTGGGGTGTGTTTGACGTGTTTTTGGGTCTCCATTAGGTTTTGTTGTGTTCTTGTTGGTCATTATGTTAAATAGGTGTGGATTGTGGGTTTTGGAGAAGATCAGGTAGGTTTAGGGTTGTTTTGGGGTGGATCTATGGTTTTGGGGGATTTTCTTCCAGTTTTGGGGGTGATGCCGATATTTTTTGGGGTGTTTTTGACGTGTTTTGGGGTCTCTGTTGGGTTTATTTGCGTTGTCATTGGTCATCATGTTGGAAAAATGTACATTGTGGGTTTTGGAGAACATCAGGTAGGTTTAGGGTGGTTTTGGGGTGGATCTATGGTATTTGGGGTTTTCTTCTATTTTTTGGCATGAACCTTTTCTTTTTTGGCGTGTTTTTGATGTGTTTTGGGGTCTCCGTTGGGTTTTGTTGTGCTCTTGTTGGTCATTATGTTAAATAGGAGTGGATTGTGGGTTTTGGAGAAGATCAGGTAGGTTTAGGGTGGTTTTGGGGTGGATCTATGGTTTTGGCGTATTTTCTTCCAGTTTTGGGGGTGATGCCGATATTTTTTGGGGTGTTTTTGACGTGTTTTGGGGTCTCCGTTGTGTTTCATTGGGTTTTCCATGGTCATTTTGTTGGAAAAGTGTTAATTGTTGGTTTTGGAGAACATCAGGTAGGTTTAGGGTGTCTTTGAGGTGGATCTATGGTATTTGGGGTTTTCTTCTATTTTTTGGCGTGATCCTGTTCTTTTTTTTGGGGTGTATTTGACGTGTTTTGGGGTCTCCGTTGGGTTTTGTTGTGTTCCTGTTGGTCTTTATGTTAAATAGGTGTGGATTGTGGGTTTTGGAGAACTTCAGGTAGGTTTAGGGTGGTTTTGGGGTGGATCTATGGTTTTGGGGGATTTTCTTTCAGTTTTGGGGGTGATGCCGTTCTTGTTTGGGGTGTGTTTGACGTTTTTTGGGGTCTCTGTTGGGTTTTGTTGGGTTCTCGTTGGTCATCATGGTGGAAAAGGGTAAAATGTGGGTTTTGGAGAAGATCAGGTAGGTTTAGGGTGGTTTTGGGGTGGATCTATGGTTTTGGGGGATTTTCTTCCAGTTTTGGGTGTGGTGCCATTCTTGTTTGGGGTGTTTTTTATGTTTTTTGGGGTCTCTGTTTGGTTTTGTTGTGTTCTTGTTGGTCATTATGTTAAATAGGAGTGGATTGTGGGTTTTGGAGAACATCAGGTAGGTTTAGGGTGGTTTTGGGGTGGATCTAAGGTTTTGGGGGATTTTCTTCCAGTTTTGGGGGTGATGCCGATATTTTTTGGGTTGTTTTTGACGTGTTTTGGGGTCTCTGTTGGGTTTATTTGCGTTCTCATTGGTCATCATGGTGGAAAAGGGTACATTGTGGGTTTTGGTGAACATCAGGTAGGTTTAGGGTGTCTTTGGGGTGGATCTATGGTATTTGGGGTTTTCTTCTATTTTTTGGCATGAAACTGTTCTTTTTTGGGGTGTTTTTGATGTGTTTTGGGGTCTCCGTTGGGTTTATTTGCGTTGTCATTGGTCATCATGGTGGAAAAGTGTAAATTGTGGGTTTTGGAGAATATCAGGTTGGTTTAGGGTGGTTTTGGGGTGGATCTATGGTTTTGGCGTATTTTCTTCCAGTTTTGGGGGTGATGCCGTTCTTGTTTGGGGTGTTTTTGACGTGTTTTGGGGTCTCCGTTGTGTTTCATTGGGTTTTCCATGGTCATCATGGTGGAAAAGTGTAAATTGTGGGTTTTGGAGAAGATCAGGTAGGTTTAGGGTGGTTTTGGGGTGGATCTATGGTTTTGGCGTATTTTCTTCCAGTTTTGGGGGTGATGCCATTCTTGTTTGGGGTGTTTTTTAAGGTTTTTTGGGTCTCTGTTTGGTTTTGTTGGGTTCTCGTTGGTCATCATGGTGGAAAAGGGTAAATTGTGGGTTTTGGAGAAGATCAGGTAGGTTTAGGGTGGTTTTGGGGTCGATCTATGGTATTAATTTTTTTTTTTTTTTTTTTTTTGGTGTGTGTCGGGGGGGCTGATCCTGGACTTTTTGTGTTGTTTTTGACGTGTTTTGGGGTCTCCGTTGTGTTTCATTGGGTTTTCCATGGTCATCGTGTTGTAAAAGGGTAAATTGTGGGTTTTGGAGAACTTCAGGTAGGTTTAGGGGGAGTTTTCACGTGGATTCATGGTATTTGGGGTTTTCTTCTTTTTGGGGGAGTGATCCTCTCCTTTCTTCGGGTGATTTTGAAGTGTTTTGGGGTTTCCGTTGCGTTTCGTTGAGTTCCTAATGTGTTTTATGGTGGTTGGGAGTGTGCTTTGGGATTAGGAGAACATCAGGTAGGTTTAGGGTGTCTTTGGGGTGGATCTATGGTATTTGGGGTTTTCTTCTATTTTTTGGCGTGATCCTGTTCTTTTTTTGTGGGTGTATTTGACTTGTTTTGGGGTCTCCGTTGGGTTTTGTTGTGTTCCTGTTGGTCTTTATGTTAAATAGGTGTGGATTGTGGGTTTTGGAGAACATCAGGTAGGTTTAGGGTGGTTTTGGGGTGGATCTAAGGTTTTGGGGGATTTTCTTCCAGTTTTGGGGGTGATGCCGATATTTTTTGGGGTGTTTTTGACGTGTTTTGGGGTCTCTGTTGGGTTTATTTGCGTTCTCATTGGTCATCATGGTGGAAAAGCGTACATTGTGGGTTTTGGAGAACATCAGGTAGGTTTAGGGTGTCTTTGGGGTGGATCTATGGTATTTGGGGTTTTCTTCTATTTTTTGGCATGAACCTGTTCTTTTTTGGGGTGTTTTTGATGTTTTTTGGGGTCTCCGTTGGGTTTTGTTGTGTTCTTGTTGGTCATTATTTTAAATAGGAGTGGATTGTGGGTTTTGGAGAAGATCAGGTAGGTTAGGGTGGTTTTGGGGTGGATCTATGGTTTTGGCGTATTTTCTTCCAGATTTGGGGGTGATGCCGATATTTTTTGGGGTGTTTTTGACGTGTTTTGGGGTCTCCGTTGGGTTTCATTGGGTTTTCCATGGTCATCGTGTTGTAAAAGGGTAAATTGTGGGTTTTGGAGAACATCAGGTAGGTTTAGGGTGGTTTTGGGGTGGATCTATGGTTTTGGGGGATTTTCTTCCAGTTTTGGGTGTGGTGCCATTCTTGTTTGGGGTGTTTTTTATGTTTTTTGGGGTCTCTGTTGGGTTTTGTTGTGTTCTTGTTGGTCATTATGTTAAATAGGTGTGGATTGTGGGTTTTGGAGAAGATCAGGTAGGTTTAGGGTGGTTTTGGGGTGGATCTATGGTTTTGGGGGATTTTCTTCCAGTTTTGGGGGTGATGCCGATATTTTTTGGGGTGTTTTTGACGTGTTTTGGGGTCTCTGTTGGGTTTATTTGCGTTGTCATTGGTCATCATGGTGGAAAAGTTTACATTGTGGGTTTTGGAGAAGATCAGGTAGGTTTAGGGTGTCTTTGGGGTGGATCTATGGTATTTGGGGTTTTCTTCTATTTTTTGGCATGAACCTGTTCTTTTTTGGGGTGTTTTTTGATGTTTTTTGGGGTCTCCGTTGGGTTTTGTTGTGTTCTTGTTTGTCATTATGTTAAATAGGAGTGGATTGTGGGTTTTGGAGAAGATCAGGTAGGTTTAGGGTGGTTTTGGGGTGGATCTATGGTATTAATTTTTTTTTTTTTTTTTTTTTTTGGTGTGTGTCGGGGGGCTGATCCTGGACTTTTTGTGTTGTTTTTGACGTGTTTTGGGGTCTCCGTTGTGTTTCATTGGGTTTTCCATGGTCATCGTGTTGTAAAAGGGTAAATTGTGGGTTTTGGAGAACTTCAGGCAGGTTTAGGGGGAGTTTTCACGTGGATTCATGGTATTTGGGGTTTTCTTCTTTTTGGGGGAGTGATCCTCTCCTTTCTTCGGGTGATTTTGAAGTGTTTTGGGGTTTCCGTTGCGTTTCGTTGAGTTCCTAATGTGTTTTATGGTGGTTGGGAGTGTGCTTTGGGATTAGGAGAACATCAGGTAGGTTTAGGGTGTCTTTGGGGTGGATCTATGGTATTTGGGTTTTCTTCTATTTTTTGGCGTGATCCTGTTCTTTTTTTGTGGGTGTATTTGACGTGTTTTGGGGTCTCCGTTGGGTTTTGTTGTGTTCCTGTTGGTCTTTATGTTAAATAGGTGTGGATTGTGGGTTTGGAGAAGATCAGGTTGGTTTAGGGTGGGTTTTGGTTTGATCTATGGTATTTGGGGGATTTTCTTCCAGTTTTGGGGGTGATGCCGATATTTTTTGGGGTGTTTTTGACGTGTTTTGGGGTCTCTGTTGGGTTTATTTGCGTTCTCATTGGTCATCATTGTGGAAAAGCGTACATTGTGGGTTTTGGAGAACATCAGGTAGGTTTAGGGTGTCTTTGGGGTGGATCTATGGTATTTGGGGTTTTCTTCTATTTTTTGGCATGAACCTGTTCTTTTTTGGGGTGTTTTTGATGTTTTTTGGGGTCTCCGTTGGGTTTTGTTGTGTTCTTGTTGGTCATTATTTTAAATAGGAGTGGATTGTGGGTTTTGGAGAAGATCAGGTAGGTTTAGGGTGGTTTTGGGTGGATCTATGGTTTTGGCGTATTTTCTTCCAGATTTGGGGGTGATGCCGATATTTTTTGGGGTGTTTTTGACGTGTTTTGGGGTCTCCGTTGGGTTTCATTGGGTTTTCCATGGTCATTTTGTTGGAAAAGTGTAAATTGTGGGTTTTGGAGAACATCAGGTAGGTTTAGGGTGTCTTTGGGGTGGATCTATGGTATTTGGGGTTTTCTTCTATTTTTTGGCGTGATCCTGTTCTTTTTTTTTGGGTGTATTTGACGTGTTTTGGCGTCTCCGTTGGGTTTTGTTGTGTTCCTTTTGGTCTTTATGTTAAATAGGTGTGGATTGTGGGTTTTGGAGAACTTCAGGTAGGTTTAGGGTGGTTTTGGGGTGGATCTCTGGTTTTGGGGGATTTTCTTTCAGTTTTGGGGGTGATGCCGATATTTTTTGGGGTGTTTTTGACGTGTTTTGGGGTCTCTGTTTTGTTTTGTTGGGTTCTCGTAGGTCATCATGGTGGAAAAGGTTACATTGTGGGTTTTGGAGAAGATCAGGTAGGTTTAGGGTGTCTTTGGGGTGGATCTATGGTATTTGGGGTTTTCTTCTATTTTTTGGCATGAACCTGTTCTTTTTTGGGGTGTTTTTGATGTGTTTTTGGGGTCTCCGTTGGGTTTTGTTGTGTTCTTGTTGGTCATTATGTTAAATAGGAGTGGATTGTGGGTTTTGGAGAAGATCAGGTATGTTTAGGGTGGTTTTGGGGTGGATCTATGGTATTAATTTTTTTTTTTTTTTTTTTTTGGTGTGTGTCGGGGGCTGATCCTGGACGTTTTGTGTTGTTTTTGACGTGTTTTGGGGTCTCCGTTGGGTTTTGTTGTGTTCCTGTTGGTCTTTATGTTAAATAGGTGTGGATTGTGGGTTTTGGAGAAGATCAGGTTGGTTTAGGGTGGGTTTTGGTTTGATCTATGGTATTTGGGGGATTTTCTTCCAGTTTTGGGGGTGATGCCGATATTTTTTGGGGTGTTTTTGACGTGTTTTGGGGTATCTGTTGGGTTTATTTGCGTTCTCATTGGTCATCATTGTGGAAAAGCGTACATTGTGGGTTTTGGAGAACATCAGGTAGGTTTAGGGTGTCTTTGGGGTGGATCTATGGTATTTGGGGTTTTCTTCTATTTTTTGGCATGAACCTGTTCTTTTTTGGGGTGTTTTTGATGTTTTTTGGGGTCTCCGTTGGGTTTTGTTGTGTTCTTGTTGGTCATTATTTTAAATAGGAGTGGATTGTGGGTTTTGGAGAAGATCAGGTAGGTTTAGGGTGGTTTTGGGGTGGATCTATGGTTTTGGCGTATTTTCTTCCAGATTTGGGGGTGATGCCGATATTTTTTGTGTTGTTTTTGACGTGTTTTGGGGTCTCCGTTGGGTTTCATTGGGTTTTCCATGGTCATTTTGTTGGAAAAGTGTTAATTGTGGGTTTTGGAGAACATCAGGTAGGTTTAGGGTGTCTTTGAGGTGGATCTATGGTATTTGGGGTTTTCTTCTATTTTTTGGCGTTATCCTGTTCTTTTTTTTTGGGTGTATTTGACGTGTTTTGGGGTCTCCGTTGGGTTTTGTTGTGTTCCTGTTGGTCTTTATGTTAAATAGGTGTGGATTGTGGGTTTTGGAGAACTTCAGGTAGGTTTAGGGTGGTTTTGGGGTGGATCTATGGTTTTGGTGTATTTTCTTCCAGTTTTGGGGGTGATGCCGATATTTTTTGGGGTGTTTTTGACGTGTTTTGGGGTCTCTGTTGGGTTTATTTGCGTTGTCATTGGTCATCATGTTGGAAAAGTGTAAATTGTGGGTTTTGGAGAACAGGTAGGTTTAGGGTGTCTTTGGGGTGGATCTATGGTATTTGGGGTTTTCTTCTATTTTTTGGCATGAACCTGTTCTTTTTTGGGGTGTTTTTGATGTTTTTTGGGGTCTCCGTTGGGTTTTGTTGTGTTCTTGTTTGTCATTATGTTAAATAGGAGTGGATTGTGGGTTTTGGAGAACATCAGGTAGGTTTAGGGTGGTTTTGGGGTGGATCTATGGTATTAATTTTTTTTTTTTTTTTTTTGGTGTGTGTCGGGGGCCTGATCCTGGACTTTTTGTGTTGTTTTTGACGTGTTTTGGGGTCTCCGTTGTGTTTCATTGGGTTTTCCATGGTCATCGTGTTGTAAAAGGGTAAATTGTGGGTTTTGGAGAACTTCAGGTAGGTTTAGGGGGAGTTTTCACGTGGATTCATGGTATTTGGGGTTTTCTTCTTTTTGGGGGAGTGATCCTCTCCTTTCTTCGGGTGATTTTGAAGTGTTTTGGGGTTTCCGTTGCGTTTCGTTGAGTTCCTAATGTGTTTTATGGTGGTTGGGAGTGTGCTTTGGGATTAGGAGAACATCAGGTAGGTTTAGGGTGTCTTTGGGGTGGATCTATGGTATTGGGGTTTTCTTCTATTTTTTGTCGTGATCCTGTTCTTTTTTTGTGGGTGTATTTGACGTGTTTTGGGGTCTCCGTTGGGTTTTGTTGTGCTTTTGTTGGTCATTATGTTAAATAGGAGTGGATTGTGGGTTTTGGAGAAGATCAGGTAGGTTTAGGGTGGTTTTGGGGTGGATCTATGGTTTTGGCGTATTTTCTTCCAGATTTGGGGGTGATGCCGATATTTTTTGTGTTGTTTTTGACGTGTTTTGGGGTCTCCGTTGGGTTTCATTGGGTTTTCCATGGTCATTTTGTTGGAAAAGTGTTAATTGTGGGTTTTGGAGAACATCAGGTAGGTTTAGGGTGTCTTTGAGGTGGATCTATGGTATTTTTTGGGGGTTTTCTTCTATTTTTTGGCTTATCCTGTTCTTTTTTTTTGGGTTGTATTTGACGTGTTTTGGGGTCTCAGTTGGGTTTTGTTGTGTTCCTTTTGGTCTTTATGTTAAATAGGTGTGGATTGTGGGTTTTGGAGAACTTCAGGTAGGTTTAGGGTGGTTTTGGGTTGGATCTATGGTTTGGTGTATTTTCTTCCAGTTTTGGGGGTGATGCCGATATTTTTTGGGGTGTTTTTGACGTGTTTTGGGGTCTCTGTTGGGTTTATTTGCGTTGTCATTGGTCATCATGTTGGAAAAGTGTAAATTGTGGGTTTTGGAGAACAGGTAGGTTTAGGGTGTCTTTGGGGTGGATCTATGGTATTTGGGGTTTTCTTCTATTTTTTGGCATGAACCTGTTCTTTTTTGGGGTGTTTTTGATGTTTTTAGGGGTCTCCGTTGGGTTTTGTTGTGTTCTTGTTTGTCATTATGTTAAATAGGAGTGGATTGTGGTTTTGGAGAACATCAGGTAGGTTTAGGGTGGTTTTGGGGTGGATCTATGGTATTAATTTTTTTTTTTTTTTTTTTTGGTGTGTGTCGGGGGCCTGATCCTGGACTTTTTGTGTTGTTTTTGACGTGTTTTGGGTCTCCGTTGTGTTTCATTGGGTTTTCCATGGTCATCGTGTTGTAAAAGGGTAAATTGTGGGTTTTGGAGAACTTCAGGTAGGTTTAGGGGGAGTTTTCACGTGGATTCATGGTATTTGGGGTTTTCTTCTTTTTGGGGGAGTGATCCTCTCCTTTCTTCGGGTGATTTTGAAGTGTTTTGGGGTTTCCGTTGCGTTTCGTTGAGTTCCTAATGTGTTTTATGGTGGTTGGGAGTGTGCTTTGGGATTAGGAGAACATCAGGTAGGTTTAGGGTGTCTTTGGGGTGGATCTATGGTATTTGGGGTTTTCTTCTATTTTTTGGCGTGATCCTGTTCTTTTTTTTTGGGTGTATTTGACGTGTTTTAGGGTCTCCGTTGGGTTTTGTTGTGTTCCTGTTGGTCTTTATGTTAAATAGGTGTGGATTGTGGGTTTTGGAGAACTTCAGGTAGGTTTAGAGTGGTTTTGGGGTGGATCTATGGTTTTGGGGGATTTTCTTCCAGTTTTGGGGGTGATGCCGATATTTTTTGGGGTGTTTTTGACGTGTTTTGGGGTCTCTGTTGGGTTTATTTGCGTTGTCATTGGTCATCATGTTGGAAAAGTGTAAATTGTGGGTTTTGGAGAACAGGTAGGTTTAGGGTGTCTTTGGGGTGGATCTATGGTATTTGGGGTTTTCTTCTATTTTTTGGCATGAACCTGTTCTTTTTTGGGGTGTTTTTGATGTTTTTAGGGGTCTCCGTTGGGTTTTGTTGTGTTCTTGTTTGTCATTATGTTAAATAGGAGTGGATTGTGGGTTTTGGAGAACATCAGGTAGGTTTAGGGTGGTTTTGGGGTGGATCTATGGTATTAATTTTTTTTTTTTTTTTTTTGGTGTGTGTCGGGGGCCTGATCCTGGACTTTTTGTGTTGTTTTTGACGTGTTTTGGGGTCTCCGTTGTGTTTCATTGGGTTTTCCATGGTCATCGTGTTGTAAAAGGGTAAATTGTGGGTTTTGGAGAACTTCAGGTAGGTTTAGGGGGAGTTTTCACGTGGATTCATGGTATTTGGGGTTTTCTTCTTTTTGGGGGAGTGATCCTCTCCTTTCTTCGGGTGATTTTGAAGTGTTTTGGGGTTTCCGTTGCGTTTCGTTGAGTTCCTAATGTGTTTTATGGTGGTTGGGAGTGTGCTTTGGGATTAGGAGAACATCAGGTAGGTTTAGGGTGTCTTTGGGGTGGATCTATGGTATTTGGGGTTTTCTTCTATTTTTTGGCGTGATCCTGTTCTTTTTTTTTGGGTGTATTTGACGTGTTTTAGGGTCTCCGTTGGGTTTTGTTGTGTTCCTGTTGGTCTTTATGTTAAATAGGTGTGGATTGTGGGTTTTGGAGAACTTCAGGTAGGTTTAGAGTGGTTTTGGGGTGGATCTATGGTTTTGGGGGATTTTCTTCCAGTTTTGGGGGTGATGCCGATATTTTTTGGGGTGTTTTTGACGTGTTTTGGGGTCTCTGTTGGGTTTTGTTGGGTTCTCGTTGGTCATCATGGTGGAAAAGTGTAAATTGTGGGTTTTGGAGAAGATCAGGTAGGTTTAGGGTGTCTTTGGGGTGGATCTATGGTATTTGGGGTTTTCTTCTATTTTTTGGCATGAACCTGTTCTTTTTGGGGTGTTTTTGATGTGTTTTGGGGTCTCCGTTGGGTTTTGTTGTGTTCTTGTTGGTCATTATGTTAAATAGGTGTGGATTGTGGGTTTTGGAGAAGATCAGGTAGTTTTAGGGTGGTTTTGGGGTGGATCTATGGTTTTGGCGTATTTTCTTCCAGATTTGGGGGTGATGCCGATATTTTTTGGGGTGTTTTTGACGTGTTTTGGGGTCTCCGTTGGGTTTCATTGGGTTTTCCATGGTCATTTTGTTGGAAAAGTGTAATTTGTGGGTTTTGGAGAACATCAGGTAGGTTTAGGGTGGTTTTGGGGTGGATCTATGGTTTTGGGGGATTTTCTTCCAGTTTTGGGGGTGATGCCGATATTTTTTGGGGTGTTTTTGACGTGTTTTGGGGTCTTTATTAGGTTTTGTTGTGTTGTTGTTGGTCATTATGTTAAATAGGTGTGGATTGTGGGTTTTGGAGAACATCAGGTTGGTTTAGGGTGGTTTTGGGTTTGATCTATGGTTTTGGCGTATTTTCTTCCAGTTTTGGGTGTGATGCCATTCTTGTTTGGGGTGTTTTTTAAGTTTTTTGGGGTCTCTGTTTTGTTTTGTTGGGTTCTCGTAGGTAATCATGGTGGAAAAGGGTATATTGTGGGTTTTGGAGAACATCAGGTAGGTTTAGGGTGGTTTTGGGGTGGATCTATGGTTTTGGGGTATTTTCTTCCAGTTTTGGGGGTGATGCCGATATTTTTTGGGGTGTTTTTGACGTGTTTTGTGGTCTCTGTTGGGTTTATTTGCGTTGTCATTGGTCATCATGTTGGAAAATTGTAAATTGTGGGTTTTGGAGAACAGGTAGGTTTAGGGTGTCTTTGGGGTGGATCTATGGTATTTGGGGTTTTCTTCTATTTTTTGGCATGAACCTGTTCTTGTTTGGGGTGTTTTTGATGTTTTTAGGGGTCTCCGTTGGGTTTTGTTGTGTTCTTGTTGGTCATTATTTTAAATAGGAGTGGATTGTGGGTTTTGGAGAAGATCAGGTAGGTTTAGGTGGTTTTGGGGTGGATCTATGGTTTTGGCGTATTTTCTTCCAGATTTGGGGGTGATGCCGATATTTTTTGGGGTGTTTTTGACGTGTTTTGGGGTCTCCGTTGGGTTTCATTGGGTTTTCCATGGTCATTTTGTTGGAAAAATGTAAATTATGGGTTTTGGAGAACATCAGGTAGATTTAGGGTGTCTTTGGGGTGGATCTATGGTATTTGGGGTTTTCTTCTATTTTTTGGCGTGATCCTGTTGTTTTTTTTTGGGTGTATTTGACGTGTTTTGAGGTCTCCGTTGGGTTTTGTTGTGTTCCTGTTGGTCTTTATGTTAAATAGGTGTGGATTGTGGGTTTTGGAGAACTTCAGGTAGGTTTAGGGTGGTTTTGGGGTGGATCTATGGTTTTGGGGGATTTTCTTTCAGTTTTGGGGGTGATGCCGTTCTTGTTTGGGGTGTGTTTGACGTTTTTTGGGGTCTCTGTTGGGTTCTGTTGGGTTCTCGTTGGTCATCATGGTGGAAAAGTGTAAATTGTGGGTTTTGGAGAAGATCAGGTAGGTTTAGGGTGGTTTTGGGGTGGATCTATGGTATTTAGTTTTTTTTTTTTTTTTTTGGGGGGGGGGGGGGGGGGGGATGATCCTGGACTTTTTGTGTTGTTTTTGACGTGTTTTGGGGTCTCCGTTGTGTTTCATTGGGTTTTCCATGGTCATCGTGTTGTAAAAGGGTAAATTGTGGGTTTTGGAGAACTTCAGGTAGGTTTAGGGGGAGTTTTCACGTGGATTCATGGTATTTGGGGTTTTCTTCTTTTTGGGGGAGTGATCCTCTCCTTTCTTCGGGTGATTTTGAAGTGTTTTGGGGTTTCCGTTGCGTTTCGTTGAGTTCCTAATGTGTTTTATGGTGGTTGGGAGTGTGCTTTGGGATTAGGAGAACATCAGGTAGGTTTAGGGTGTCTTTGGGGTGGATCTATGGTATTTGGGGTTTTCTTCTATTTTTTGTCGTGATCCTGTTCTTTTTTTGTGGGTGTATTTGACGTGTTTTGGGGTCTCCGTTGGGTTTTGTTGTGTTCCTGTTGGTCTTTATGTTAAATAGGTGTGGATTGTGGGTTTTGGAGAACTTCAGGTAGGTTTATGGTGGTTTTGGGGTGGATCTATGGTTTTGGGGGATTTTCTTTCAGTTTTGGGGGTGATGCCGTTCTTGTTTGGGGGTGTTTTTGACGTGTTTTGGGGTCTCCATTAGGTTTTGTTGTGTTCTTGTTGGTCATTATGTTAAATAGGTGTGGATTGTGGGTTTTGGAGAACTTCAGGTAGGTTTAGGGTGGTTTTGGGGTGGATCTACGGTATTCAGTTTTTTGTTTTTTTTTTTTTTTTTTTGGGGGGGGGGGGTGGGATGATCCTGAACTTTTTTTGTTGTTTTTGACGTGTTTTGGGGTCTCCGTTGTGTTTCATTGGGTTTTCATGGTCATCGTGTTGTAAAAGGGTAAATTGTGGGTTTTGGAGAACTTCAGGTAGGTTTAGGGGGAGTTTTCACGTGGATTCATGGTATTTGGGGTTTTCTTCTTTTTGGGGGAGTGATCCTCTCCTTTCTTCGGGTGATTTTGAAGTGTTTGGGGTTTCCGTTGCGTTTCGTTGAGTTCTTAATGTGTTTTATGGTGGTTGGGAGTGTGCTTTGGGATTAGGAGAACATCAGGTAGGTTTAGGGTGTCTTTGGGGTGGATCTATGGTATTTGGTGTTTTCTTCTATTTTTTGTCGTGATCCTGTTCTTTTTTTGTGGGTGTATTTGACGTGTTTTGGGGTCTCCGTTGGGTTTTTGTTGTGTTCCTGTTGGTCTTTATGTTAAATAGGTGTGGATTGTGGGTTTTGGAGAAGATCAGGTAGGTTTAGGGTGGGTTTTGGTTTGATCTATGGTTTTGGCGTATTTCTTCCAGTTTTGGGGGTGATGCCGATATTTTTTGGGGTGTTTTTGACGTGTTTTGGGGTCTCTGTTGGGTTTATTTGCGTTCTCATAGGTCATCATGGTGGAAAAGTGTACATTGTGGGTTTTGGAGAACATCAGGTAGGTTTAGGGTGTCTTTGGGGTGGATCTATGGTATTTGGGGTTTTCTTCTATTTTTGGCGTGATCCTGTTCTTTTTTTTTGGGTGTATTTGACGTGTTTTGGGGTCTCCGTTGGGTTTTGTTGGGTTCTTGTTTGTCATTATGTTGAATAGGAGTGGATTGTGGGTTTTGCAGAACATCAGGTAGGTTTAAGGGTTTTTTTAGGGTTAAATCATGGCTTTTTTTTTATTTATTTTTTTTTTTTTAGCATCTGTGTTGATTTTGGTGTGTTTCTGACGTGTTTTGGGGTCTCCGTTGGGTTTCGTTGGGTTTTCCGTGGTCATCATGGTGGAAAAGGGTAAATTGTGGGTTTTGGAGAACTTCAGGTAGGTTTAGGGGGACTTTTTCGCGTGGATTCATGGTATTTGGGGTTTTCTTCTTTTTTGGAGAGTGATCCTCTCCTTTCTCGGGTGATTTTGAAGTGTTTTGGGGTTTCCGATGCGTTCGTTGAGTTCCTAATGTGTTTTATGGTGGTTGGGAGTGTGCTTTGGGATTAGGAGAACATCAGGTAGGTTTAGGTGTCTTTGGGGTGGATCTATGGTATTTGGGGTTTTCTTCTATTTTTTGGCGTGATCCTGTTCTTTTTTGGGGTGTTTTGGACGTGTTTTGGGGTCTCCGTTGGGTTTTGTTGTTTTCTTGTTGGGCGTTATGTTAAATAGGTGTGGATTTTGGGTTTTGGAGAACATCAGGTAGGTTTTAGTTTTTTTGGGGGTTATATCATGTTTTTTTTTTTTTAGGATCTGGGTTAATTTTTTTTATTTTTTTTTTTTTTTTTTTGGTCTCTGTTGTGTTTCGTTGGGTTTTCCGTGGTCATCATGGTGGAAAAGGGTAAATTGTGGGTTTTGGAGAAGATCAGGTAGGTTTAGGGTGGTTTTGGGGTGGATCTATGGTTTTGGCGTATTTTCTTCCAGTTTTGGGGGTGATGCCGATATTTTTTGGGGTGTTTTTGACGTTCTTTGGGGTCTCTGTTGGGTTTTGTTTGGTTCTCGTTTGTCATCATGGTGGAAAAGTGTAAATTGTGGTTTTTGGAGAACATCAGGTAGGTTTAGGGTGGTTTTGGGGTGTATCTATAGTTTTGGTGGATTTTCTTCCAGTTTTGGGGGTGATGCCGATATTTTTTGGGGTGTTTTTGACGTTTTTTGGGGTCTCCGTTGGGTTTTGTTTTGTTCTCGTTGGTCATCATGGTGGAAAATGGTAAATTCTGGGTTTTGGAGAACATCAGGTAGGTTTAGGGTGGTTTTGGGGTGGATCTATGGGTTTTGGTGGATTTTCTTCCAGATTTGGGGGTGATGCCGATATTTTTTGGGGTGTTTTTGACGTGTTTTGGGGTCTCCATTAGGTTTTGTTGGGTTCTTGTTTGTCATTATGTTAAATAGGAGTGGATTGTGGGTTTTGCAGAACATCAGGTAGGTTTAAGGGTTTTTTAGGTTTAAATCATGGCATTTTTTTTTTTTTTTTTTTTTTTTTTTTAGGATCTGTGTTGATTTTGGTGTGTCTTTGACGTGTTTTGGGGTCTCCGTTGGGTTTCGTTGGGTTTTCCGTGGTCATCATGGTGGTAAAGGGTAAATTGTGGGTTTTGGAGAAGTTCAGGTAGGTTTAGGGGGACTTTTCGCGTGGATTCATGGTATTTGGGGTTTTCTTCTTTTTTGGAGAGTGATCCTCTCCTTTCTTCGGGTGATTTTGAAGTGTTTTGGGGTTTCCGTTGCGTTTCGTTGAGTTCCTAATGTGTTTTATGGTGGTTGGGAGTGTGCTTTGGGATTAGGAGAACATCAGGTAGGTTTAGGGTGTCTTTGAGGTGGATCTATGGTATTTGGGTTTTCTTCTATTTTTTGGTGTGATCCTGTTCTTTTTTGGGGTGTTTTGGGACGTGTTTTGGGGTCTCCGTTGGGTTTTGTTGTGTTCTTGTGGTCATTATGTTAAATAGGTGTGATTGTGGGTTTTGGAGAACATCAGGTAGGTTTAGGGTGGTTTTGGGGTAGATCTATGGTATTCAGTTTTTTTTTTTTGTGGGGGGGGTGATTCATGGTATTTGGGGTTTTCTTCTATTTTTTGGCGTGATCCTGTTCTTTTTTGGGGTGTTTTGGACGTGTTTTGGGGTCTCTGTTGGGTTTATTTGCGTTCTCATAGGTCATCATGGTGGAAAAGTATACATTGTGGGTTTTGGAGAACATCAGGTAGGTTTAGGGTGTCTTTGGGGTGCATCTATGGTATTTGGGGTTTTCTTCTGTTTTTTTTGGGGGTGATCCTGTTCTTTTTTTTGTGGTGTTTTGGACGTGTTTTGGGGTCTCTGTTGGGTTTCGTTGCGTTTTCCGTTGTCATCATGTAGGAAAATGGTAAATTGTGGGTTTTGGAGAACATCAGGTAGGTTTAGGGTGGGTTTTTGTTTGATCTATGGTTTTGGTGGATTTTCTTCCAGTTTTGGGGGTGATGCCGATATTTTTTGGGGTGTTTTTGACGTGTTTTGCGGTCTCCATTAGGTTTTGTTGTGTTCTTGTTGGTCATTATGTTAAATAGGTGTGGATTGTGGGTTTTGGAGAACTTCAGGTAGGTTTAGGGTGGTTTTGGGGTGGATCTACGGTATTCAGTTTTTTGTTTTTTTTTTTTTTTTTTTTGGGGGGGAAGGGGTGGGATGATCCTGGACTTTTTGTGTTGTTTTTGACGTGTTTTGGGGTCTCCGTTGTGTTTCATTGGGTTTTCCATGGTCATCGTGTTGTAAAAGGGTAAATTGTGGGGTTTGGAGAACTTCAGGTAGGTTTAGGGGGAGTTTTCACGTGGATTCATGGTATTTGGGGTTTTCTTCTTTTTGGGGGAGTGATCCTCTCCTTTCTTCGGGTGATTTTGAAGTGTTTTGGGGTTTCCGTTGCGTTTCGTTGAGTTCCTAATGTGTTTTATGGTGGTTGGGAGTGTGCGTTGCGATTAGGAGAACATCAGGTAGGTTTAGGGTGTCTTTGGGGTGGATCTATGGTATTTGGTGTTTTCTTCTATTTTTTGGCATGAACCTGTTCTTTTTTGGGGTGTTTTTGATGTTTTTTGGGGTCTCCGTTGGGTTTTGTTGTGTTCTTGTTGGTTATTATGTTAAATAGGAGTAGATTGTGGGTTTTGGAGAAGATCAGGTAGGTTTAGGGTGGTTTTGGGGTGGATCTATGGTTTGGGGGTTTTCTTCCAGTTTTGGGGGTGATGCCATTCTTGTTTGGGGTGTTTTTTAAGGTTTTTGGGGTCTCTGTTTGGTTTTGTTGGGTTCTCATTGGTCATCATGGTGGAAAAGTGTAAATTGTGGGTTTTGGAGAAGATCAGGTATGTTTAGGGTGGTTTTGGGGTGGATCTATGGTTTTGGGGGATTTTCTTCCAGTTTTGGGGGTGATGCCATTCTTGTTTGGGGTGTTTTTTAAGGTTTTTGGGGTCTCTGTTTTGTTTTGTTGGGTTCTCGTTGGTCATCATGGTGGAAAAGTGTAAATTGTGGGTTTTGGAGAAGATCAGGTAGGTTTAGGGTGGTTTTGGGGTGGATATATGGTATTCAGTTTTTTTTTTTTTTTTTGAGGGGGGGGGGGGGGGATGATCCTGGACTTTTTGTGTTGTTTTTGACGTGTTTTGGGGTCTCCGTTGTGTTTCATTGGGTTTTCCATGGTCATCGTGTTGTAAAAGGGTAAATTGTGGGTTTTGGAGAACTTCAGGTAGGTTTAGGGGGAGTTTTCACGTGGATTCATGGTATTTGGGGTTTTCTTCTTTTTGGGGGAGTGATCCTCTCCTTTCTTCGGGTGATTTTGAAGTGTTTTGGGGTTTCCGTTGCGTTTCGTTGAGTTCTTAATGTGTTTTATGGTGGTTGGGAGTGTGCTTTGGGATTAGGAGAACATCAGGTAGGTTTAGGGTGTCTTTGGGGTGGATCTATGGTATTTGGGGTTTTCTTCTATTTTTTGGCGTGATCCTGTTCTTTTTTTTGGGCTGTATTTGACGTGTTTTGGGGGTCTCCGTTGGGTTTTTGTTGTGTTCCTGTTGGTCTTTATGTTAAATAGGTGTGGATTGTAGGTTTTGGAGAACTTCAGGTAGGTTTAGAGTGGTTTTGGGGTGGATCTATGGTTTTGGCGTATTTTCTTCCAGATTTTGGGGGTGATGCCGATATTTTTTGGGGTGTTTTTGACGTGTTTTGGGGTCTCCATTAGGTTTTGTTGTGTGTTCTTGTTGGTCATTATGTTAAATAGGTGTGGATTGTGGGTTTTGGAGAACATCAGGTAGGTTTAGGGTGGTTTTTGGGGTGTATCTATAGTTTTGGTGGATTTTCTTCCAGTTTTGGGGGTGATGCCGATATTTTTTGGGGTGTTTTTGACGTTTTTTGGGGTCTCCGTTGGGTTTTGTTTTGTTCTCGTTGGTCATCATGGTGGGAAAATGGTAAATTCTGGGTTTTGGAGAACATCAGGTAGGTTTAGGGTGGTTTTGGGGTGGATCTATGGTTTTGGTGGATTTTCTTCCAGATTTGGGGGTGATGCCGATATTTTTGGGGTGTTTTTGACGTGTTTTGGGGTCTCCATTAGGTTTTGTTGGGTTCTTGTTTGTCATTATGTTAAATAGGAGTGGATTGTGGGTTTTGCAGAACATCAGGTAGGTTTAAGGGTTTTTTTAGGTTTAAATCATGGCATTTTTTTTTTTTTTTTTTTTTTTTTTTTAGGATCTGTGTTGATTTTGGTGTGTCTTTGACGTGTTTTGGGGTCTCCGTTGGGTTTCGTTGGGTTTTCCGTGGTCATCATGGTGGGAAAAGGGTAAATTGTGGGTTTTGGAGAAGTTCAGGTAGGTTTAGGGGGACTTTTCGCGTGGATTCATGGTATTTGGGGTTTTCTTCTTTTTTGGAGAGTGATCCTCTCCTTTCTTCGGGTGATTTTGAAGTGTTTTGGGGTTTCCGTTGCGTTTCGTTGAGTTCCTAATGTGTTTTATGGTGGTTGGGAGTGTGCTTTGGGATTAGGAGAACATCAGGTAGGTTTAGGGTGTCTTTGAGGTGGATCTATGGTATTTGGGGTTTTCTTCTATTTTTTGGTGTGATCCTGTTCTTTTTTGGGGTGTTTTGGACGTGTTTTGGGGTCTCCGTTGGGTTTTGTTGTGTTCTTGTTGGTCATTATGTTAAATAGGTGTGGATTGTGGGTTTTGGAGAACATCAGGTAGGTTTAGGGTGGTTTTGGGGTAGATCTATGGTATTCAGTTTTTTTTTTTTTGTGGGGTGATTCATGGTATTTGGGGTTTTCTTCTATTTTTGGCGTGATCCTGTTCTTTTTTTGGGGTGTTTTGGACGTGTTTTGGGGTCTCTGTTGGGTTTATTTGCGTTCTCATAGGTCATCATGGTGGAAAAGTATACATTGTGGGTTTTGGAGAACATCAGGTAGGTTTAGGGTGTCTTTGGGGTGCATCTATGGTATTTGGGGTTTTCTTCTGTTTTTTTTTGGGGGTGATCCTGTTCTTTTTTTTGTGGTGTTTTGGACGTGTTTTGGGGTCTCTGTTGGGTTTCGTTGCGTTTTCCGTTGTCATCATGTTGGAAAATGGTAAATTGTGGGTTTTGGAGAACATCAGGTAGGTTTAGGGTGGGTTTTGGTTTGATCTATGGTTTTGGTGGATTTTCTTCCAGTTTTGGGGGTGATGCCGATATTTTTTGGGTGTTTTTGACGTGTTTTGCGGTCTCCATTAGGTTTTGTTGTGTTCTTGTTGGTCATTATGTTAAATAGGTGTGGATTGTGGGTTTTGGAGAACTTCAGGTAGGTTTAGGGTGGTTTTGGGGTGGATCTACGGTATTCAGTTTTTTGTTTTTTTTTTTTTTTTTTTTTGGGGGGGCGGGGGGGGGGATGATCCTGGACTTTTTGTGTTGTTTTTGACGTGTTTTGGGGTGTCCGTTGTGTTTCATTGGGTTTTCCATGGTCATCGTGTTGTAAAAGGGTAAATTGTGGGTTTTGGAGAACTTCAGGTAGGTTTAGGGGGAGTTTTCACGTGGATTCATGGTATTTGGGGTTTTCTTCTTTTTGGGGGAGTGATCCTCTCCTTTCTTCGGGTGATTTTGAAGTGTTTTGGGGTTTCCGTTGCGTTTCGTTGAGTTCTTAATGTGTTTTATGGTGGTTGGGAGTGTGCTTTGGGATTAGGAGAACATCAGGTAGGTTTAGGGTGTCTTTGGGGTGGATCTATGGTATTTGGGGTTTTCTTCTATTTTTTGGCGTGATCCTGTTCTTTTTTTTGGGCTGTATTTGACGTGTTTTGGGGTCTCCGTTGGGTTTTGTTGTGTTCCTGTTGGTCTTTATGTTAAATAGGTGTGGATTGTAGGTTTTGGAGAACTTCAGGTAGGTTTAGAGTGGTTTTGGGGTGGATCTATGGTTTTGGCGTATTTTCTTCCAGATTTTGGGGGTGATGCCGATATTTTTTGGGGTGTTTTTGACGTGTTTTGGGGTCTCCATTAGGTTTTGTTGTGTTCTTGTTGGTCATTATGTTAAATAGGTGTGGATTGTGGGTTTTGGAGAACATCAGGTAGGTTTAGGGTGGTTTTGGGGTGGATCTATGGTTTTGGCGTATTTTCTTCCAGTTTTGGGGGTGATGCCATTCTTGTTTGGGGTGTTTTTTAAGGTTTTTGGGGTCTCTGTTTGGTTTTGTTGGGTTCTCGTTGGTCATCATGGTGGAAAAGGGTATATTGTGGGTTTTGGAGAAGATCAGGTAGGTTTAGGGTGGTTTTGGGGTGGATCTATGGTTTTGGCGTATTTTCTTCCAGTTTTGGGGGTGATGCCGATATTTTTTGGGGTGTTTTTGACGTGTTTTGGGGTCTCTGTTGGGTTTATTTGCGTTCTCATTGGTCATCATGGTGGAAAACTGTACATTGTGGGTTTTGGAGAACATCAGGTAGGTTTAGGGTGTCTTTGGGGTGGATCTATGGTATTTGGGGTTTTCTTCTATTTTTTGGCATGAACCTGTTCTATTTTTTTGGGTGTATTTGACGTGTTTTGGGGTCTCCGTTGTGTTTTGTTGTGTTCCTGTTGGTCTTTATGTTAAATAGGTGTGGATTGTGGGTTTTGGAGAACTTCAGGTAGGTTTAGGGTGGTTTTGGGGTGGATCTATGGTTTTGGGGGATTTTCTTTCAGTTTTGGGTGTGATGCCGTTCTTGTTTGGCGTGTTTTTGACGTTTTTTGGGGTCTCTGTTTGGTTTTGTTGGGTTCTCGTTGGTCATCATGGTGGAAAAGTGTAAATTGTGGGTTTTGGAGAAGATCAGGTATGTTTAGGGTGGTTTTGGGGTTGATCTATGGTTTTGGGGTATTTTCTTCCAGTTTTGGGTGTGATGCCATTCTTGTTTGGGGTGTTTTTTAAGGTTTTTTGGGTCTCTGTTTGGTTTTGTTGGGTTCTCGTTGGTCATCATGGTGGAAAAGTGTAAATTGTGGGTTTTGGAGAACATTAGGTAGGTTTAGGGTGGTTTTGGGGTGGATCTATGGTATTCAGTTTTTTTTTTTTTTTGGGGGGGGGGGGGGGGGATGATCCTGGACTTTTTGTGTTGTTTTTGACGGGTTTTGGGGTCTCCGTTGTGTTTCATTGGGTTTTCCATGGTCATCGTGTTGTAAAAGGGTAAATTGTGGGTTTTGGAGATCTTCAGGTAGGTTTAGGGGGAGTTTTCACGTGGATTCATGGTATTTGGGGTTTTCTTCTTTTTGGGGGAGTGATCCTCTCCTTTCTTCGCGTGATTTTGAAGTGTTTTGGGGTTTCCGTTGCGTTTTGTTGAGTTCTTAATGTGTTTTATGGTGGTTGGGAGTGTGCTTTGGGATTAGGAGAACATCAGGTAGGTTTAGGGTGTCTTTGGGGTGGATCTATGGTATTTGGGATTTTCTTCTATTTTTTGGCGTGATCCTGTTCTTTTTTGGGGTGTTATGGACGTGTTTTGGGGTCTCCGTTGGGTTTTGTTGGGTTCTCGTTGGTCATCATGTTGGAAAAGTGTAAATTGTGGGTTTTGGAGAACATCAGGTAAGTTTAGGGTGGTTTTGGGGTGGATCTATGGTTTTGGCGTACTTTCTTCCAGTTTTGGGGGTGATGCCGATATTTTTTGGGGTGTTTTTGACGTGTTTTGGGGTCTCCATTAGGTTTTGTTGTGTTCTTGTTGGTCATTATGTTAAATAGGTGTGGATTGTGGGTTTTGGAGAACATCAGGTAGGTTTAGGGTGGTTTTGGGGTGGATCTATGGTTTTGGCGTATTTTCTTCCAGTTTTGGGGGTGATGCCATTCTTGTTTGGGGTGTTTTTTAAGGTTTTTGGGGTCTCTGTTTGGTTTTGTTGGGTTCTCGTTGGTCATCATGGTGGAAAAGGGTATATTGTGGGTTTTGGAGAAGATCAGGTAGGTTTAGGGTGGTTTTGGGGTGGATCTATGGTTTTGGCGTATTTTCTTCCAGATTTGGGGGTGATGCCGATATTTTTTGGGGTGTTTTTGACGTGTTTTGGGGTCTCTGTTGGGTTTATTTGCGTTCTCATTGGTCATCATGTTGGAAAACGGTACATTGTGGGTTTTGGAGAACATCAGGTAGGTTTAGGGTGTCTTTGGGGTGGATCTATGGTATTTGGGGTTTTCTTCTATTTTTTGGCATGAACCTGTTCTATTTTTTTGGGTGTATTTGACGTGTTATGGGGTCTCCGTTGTGTTTTGTTGTGTTCCTGTTGGTCTTTATGTTAAATAGGTGTGGATTGTGGGTTTTGGAGAACTTCAGGTAGGTTTAGGGTGGTTTTGGAGTGGATCTATGGTTTTGGGGGATTTTCTTTCAGTTTTGGGTGTGATGCCGTTCTTGTTTGGCGTGTTTTTGACGTTTTTTTGGGGTCTCTGTTGGGTTTTGTTGGGTTCTTGTTGGTCATCATGTTGGAAAAGTGTAAATTGTGGGTTTTGGAGAAGATCAGGTATGTTTAGGGTGGTTTTGGGGTTGATCTATGGTTTTGGGGTATTTTCTTCCAGTTTTGGGTGTGATGCCATTCTTGTTTGGGGTGTTTTTTAAGGTTTTTGGGGTCTCTGTTTGGTTTTGTTGGGTTCTCGTTGGTCATCATGGTGGAAAAGTGTAAATTGTGGGTTTTGGAGAACATTAGGTAGGTTTAGGGTGGTTTTGGGGTGGATCTATGGTATTCAGTTTTTTTTTTTTTTTTGGGAGGGGGGGGGGGGGGATGATCCTGGACTTTTTGTGTTGTTTTTGACGTGTTTTGGGGTCTCCGTTGTGTTTCATTGGGTTTTCCATGGTCATCGTGTTGTAAAAGGGTAAATTGTGGGTTTTGGAGAACTTCAGGTAGGTTTAGGGGGAGTTTTCACGTGGATTCATGGTATTTGGGGTTTTCTTCTTTTTGGGGGAGTGATCCTCTCCTTTCTTCGGGTGATTTTGAAGTGTTTTGGGGTTTCCGTTGCGTTTCGTTGAGTTCTTAATGTGTTTTATGGTGGTTGGGAGTGTGCTTTGGGATTAGGAGAACATCAGGTAGGTTTAGGGTGTCTTTGGGGTGGATCTATGGTATTTGGGGTTTTCTTCTATTTTTTGGCGTGATCCTGTTCTTTTTTTTTTGGGTGTATTTGACGTGTTTTGGGGTCTCCGTTGGGTTTTGTTGTGTTCCTGTTGGTCTTTATGTTAAATAGGTGTGGATTGTGGGTTTTGGAGAACTTCAGGTAGGTTTAGAGTGGTTTTGGGGTGGATCTATGGTTTTGGCGTATTTTCTTCCAGATTTTGGGGGTGATGCCGATATTTTTTGGGGTGTTTTTGACGTGTTTTGGGGTCTCCGTTGGGTTTCATTGGGTTTTCCATGGTCATTTTGTTGGAAAAGTGTAAATTGTGGGTTTTGGAGAACATCAGGTAGGTTTAGGGTGGTTTTGGGGTGGATCTATGGTTTTGGCGTATTTTCTTCCAGTTTTGGGGGTGATGCCATTCTTTTTTGGGGTGTTTTTTAAGGTTTTTGGGGTCTCTGTTTGGTTTTGTTGGGTTCTCGTTGGTCATCATGGTGGAAAAGGGTATATTGTGGGTTTTGGAGAAGATCAGGTAGGTTTAGGGTGGTTTTGGGGTGGATCTATGGTTTTGGCGTATTTTCTTCCAGATTTGGGGGTGATGCCGATATTTTTTGGGGTGTTTTTGACGTGTTTTGGGGTCTCTGTTGGGTTTATTTGCGTTCTCATTGGTCATCATGTTGGAAAACGGTACATTGTGGGTTTTGGAGAACATCAGGTAGGTTTAGGGTGTCTTTGGGGTGGATCTATGGTATTTGGGGTTTTCTTCTATTTTTTGGCATGAACCTGTTCTATTTTTTTGGGTGTATTTGACGTGTTATGGGGTCTCCGTTGTGTTTTGTTGTGTTCCTGTTGGTCTTTATGTTAAATAGGTGTGGATTGTGGGTTTTGGAGAACTTCAGGTAGGTTTAGGGTGGTTTTGGAGTGGATCTATGGTTTTGGGGGATTTTCTTTCAGTTTTGGGTGTGATGCCGTTCTTGTTTGGCGTGTTTTTGACGTTTTTTGGGGTCTCTGTTGGGTTTTGTTGGGTTCTTGTTGGTCATCATGTTGGAAAAGTGTAAATTGTGGGTTTTGGAGAAGATCAGGTAGGTTTAGGGTGGTTTTGGGGTTGATCTATGGTTTTGGGGTATTTTCTTTCAGTTTTGGGGGTGATGCCATTCTTGTTTGGGGTGTTTTTTAAGGTTTTTGGGGTCTCTGTTTGGTTTTGTTGGGTTCTCGTTGGTCATCATGGTGGAAAAGTGTAAATTGTGGGTTTTGGAGAACATTAGGTAGGTTTAGGGTGGTTTTGGGGTGGATCTATTGTATTCAGTTTTTTTTTTTTTTTGGGGGGGGGGGGGGGGGATGATCCTGGACTTTTTGTGTTGTTTTTGACGTGTTTTGGGGTCTCCGTTGTGTTTCATTGGGTTTTCCATGGTCATCGTGTTGTAAAAGGGTAAATTGTGGGTTTTGGAGAACTTCAGGTAGGTTTAGGGGGAGTTTTCACGTGGATTCATGGTATTTGGGGTTTTCTTCTTTTTGGGGGAGTGATCCTCTCCTTTCTTCGCGTGATTTTGAAGTGTTTTGGGGTTTCCGTTGCGTTTCGTTGAGTTCTTAATGTGTTTTATGGTGGTTGGGAGTGTGCTTTGGGATTAGGAGAACATCAGGTAGGTTTAGGGTGTCTTTGGGGTGGATCTATGGTATTTGGGGTTTTCTTCTATTTTTTGGCGTGATCCTGTTCTTTTTTTTTTGGGTGTATTTGACGTGTTTTGGGGTCTCCGTTGGGTTTTGTTGTGTTCCTGTTGGTCTTTATGTTAAATAGGTGTGGATTGTGGGTTTTGGAGAACTTCAGGTAGGTTTAGAGTGGTTTTGGGGTGGATCTATGGTTTTGGCGTATTTTCTTCCAGATTTTGGGGGTGATGCCGATATTTTTTGGGGTGTTTTTGACGTGTTTTGGGGTCTCCGTTGGGTTTCATTGGGTTTTCCATGGTCATTTTGTTGGAAAAGTGTAAATTGTGGGTTTTGGAGAACATCAGGTAGGTTTAGGGTGGTTTTGGGGTGGATCTATGGTTTTGGTGTATTTTCTTCCAGTTTTGGGGGTGATGCCATTCTTGTTTGGGGTGTTTTTTAAGGTTTTTGGGGTCTCTGTTTGGTTTTGTTGTGTTCTTGTTGGTCATTATGTTAAATAGGTGTGGATTGTGGGTTTTGGAGAACATCAGGTAGGTTTAGGGTGGTTTTGGGGTGGATATATGGTATTCAGTTTTTTTTTTTTTTTTTGGGGGGGGGGGGGGGGATGATCCTGGACTTTTTGTGTTGTTTTTGACGTGTTTTGGGGTCTCCGTTGTGTTTCATTGGGTTTTCCATGGTCATCGTGTTGTAAAAGGGTAAATTGTGGGTTTTGGAGAACTTCAGGTAGGTTTAGGGGGAGTTTTCACGTGGATTCATGGTATTTGGGGTTTTCTTCTTTTTGGGGGAGTGATCCTCTCCTTTCTTCGGGTGATTTTGAAGTGTTTTGGGGTTTCCGTTGCGTTTTGTTGAGTTCCTAATGTGTTTTATGGTGGTTGGGAGTGTGCTTTGGGATTAGGAGAACATCAGGTAGGTTTAGGGTGTCTTTGGGGTGGATCTATGGAATTTGGGATTTTCTTCTATTTTTTGGCGTGATCCTGTTCTTTTTTGGGGTGTTATGGACGTGTTTTGGGGTCTCCGTTGGGTTTTGTTGGGTTCTCGTTGGTCATCATGGTGGAAAAGTGTAAATTGTGGGTTTTGGAGAACATCAGGTAGGTTTAGGGTGGTTTTGGGGTGGATCTATGGTTTTGGCGTATTTTCTTCCGGTTTTGGGGGTGATGCCATTCTTGTTTCTGGTGTTTTTTAAGGTTTTTGGGGTCTCTGTTTGGTTTTGTTGGGTTCTCGTTGGTCATCATGTTGGAAAAGGGTAAATTGTGGGTTTTGGAGAACATCAGGTAGGTTTAGGGTGGTTTTGGGGTGGATCTATGGTTTTGGCATATTTTCTTCCAGATTTGGGGGTGATGCCGATATTTTTTGTGTTGTTTTTGACGTGTTTTGGGGTCTCTGTTGGGTTTATTTGCGTTGTCATTGGTCATCATGGTGGAAAAGTGTAAATTGTGGGTTTTGGAGAACATCAGGTAGGTTTAGGGTGGTTTTGGGGTGGATCTATGGTATTCAGTTTTTTTTTTTTTTTGGGGGGGGGCGGGGGGATGATCCTGGAGTTTTTGTGTTGTTTTTGACGTGTTTTGGGGTCCCCGTTTTGTTTCATTGGGTTTTCCATGGTCATCGTTTTGTAAAAGGGTAAATTGTGGGTTTTGGAGAACTTCAGGTAGGTTTAGGGGGAGTTTTCACGTGGAATGATGGTATTTGGGGTTTTCTTCTTTTTGGGGGAGTGATCCTCTCCTTTCTTCGGGTGATTTTGAAGTGTTTTAGGGTTTCCGTTGCGTTTCGTTGAGTTCCTAATGTGTTTTATGGTGGTTGGGAGTGTGCTTTGGGATTAGGAGAACATCAGGTAGGTTTAGGGTATCTTTGAGGTGGATCTATGGTATTTGGGGTTTTCTTCTATTTTTTGGCGTGATCCTGTTCTTTTTTTTTGGGTGTATTTGACGTGTTTTGGGGTCTCCGTTGGGTTTTGTTGTGTTCCTGTTGGTCTTTATGTTAAATAGGTGTGGATTGTGGGTTTTGGAGAACTTCAGCTAGTTTTAGGGTGGTTTTGGGGTGGATCTATGGTTTTGGCGTATTTTCTTCCTGTTTTGGGGGTGATGCCGTTCTTGTTTGGGGTGTTTTTGTCGTTTTTTGGGGTCTCCATTAGGTTTTGTTGTGTTCTTGTTGGTCATTATGTTAAATAGGTGTGGATTGTGGGTTTTGGAGAACATCAGGTAGGTTTAGGGTGGTTTTGGGGTGGATCTATGGTTTTGGGGGATTTTCTTCCAGTTTTGGGGGTGATGCCATTCTTGTTTGGGGTGTTTTTTAAGGTTTTTGGGATCTCTGTTTGGTTTTGTTGGGTTCTCGTTGGTCATCATGGTGGAAAAGGGTATATTGTGGGTTTTGGAGAAGATCAGGTAGGTTTAGGGTGGTTTTGGGGTGGATCTATGGTTTTGGCGTATTTTCTTCCAGTTTTGGGGGTGATGCCGATATTTTTTGGGGTGTTTTTGACGTGTTTTGTGGTCTCTGTTGGGTTTATTTGCGTTCTCATTGGTCATCATGGTGGAAAACTGTACATTGTGGGTTTTGGAGAACATCAGGTAGGTTTAGGGTGTCTTTGGGGTGGATCTATGGTATTTGGGGTTTTCTTCTATTTTTTGGCATGAACCTGTTCTATTTTTTTGGGTGTATTTGACGTGTTATGGGGTCTCCGTTGTGTTTTGTTGTGTTCCTGTTGGTCTTTATGTTAAATAGGTGTGGATTGTGGGTTTTGGAGAACTTCAGGTAGGTTTAGGGTGGTTTTGGAGTGGATCTATGGTTTTGGGGGATTTTCTTTCAGTTTTGGGGGTGATGCCGTTCTTGTTTGGCGTGTTTTTGACGTTTTTTGGGGTCTCTGTTGGGTTTTGTTGGGTTCTTGTTGGTCATCATGGTGGAAAAGTGTAAATTGTGGGTTTTGGAGAAGATCAGGTATGTTTAGGGTGGTTTTGGGGTTGATCTATGGTTTTGGGGTATTTTCTTCCAGTTTTGGGTGTGATGCCATTCTTGTTTGGGGTGTTTTTTAAGGTTTTTGGGGTCTCTGTTTGGTTTTGTTGGGTTCTCGTTGGTCATCATGGTGGAAAAGTGTAAATTGTGGGTTTTGGAGAACATTAGGTAGGTTTAGGGTGGTTTTGGGGTGGATCTATGGTATTCAGTTTTTTTTTTTTTTTGGGGGGGCGGGGGGGGGATGATCCTGGACTTTTTGTGTTGTTTTTGACGGGTTTTGGGGTCTCCGTTGTGTTTCATTGGGTTTTCCATGGTCATCGTGTTGTAAAAGGGTAAATTGTGGGTTTTGGAGAACTTCAAGTAGGTTTAGGGGGAGTTTTCACGTGGATTCATGGTATTTGGGGTTTTCTTCTTTTTGGGGGAGTGATCCTCTCCTTTCTTCGCGTGATTTTGAAGTGTTTTGGGGTTTCCGTTGCGTTTTGTTGAGTTCTTAATGTGTTTTATGGTGGTTGGGAGTGTGCTTTGGGATTAGGAGAACATCAGGTAGGTTTAGGGTGTCCTTGGGGTGGATCTATGGTATTTGGGATTTTCTTCTATTTTTTGGCGTGATCCTGTTCTTTTTTGGGGTGTTTTGGACGTGTTTTGGGGTCTCCGTTGGGTTTTGTTGGGTTCTCGTTGGTCATCATGTTGGAAAAGTGTAAATTGTGGGTTTTGGAGAACTTCAGGTAGGTTTAGGGTGGTTTTGGGGTGTATCTATGGTTTTGGTGGATTTTCTTCCAGTTTTGGGGGTGATGCCGATATTTTTTGGGGTGTTTTTGACGTGTTTTGGGGTCTCCATTAGGTTTTGTTTTGTTCTTGTTGGTCATTATGTTAAATAGGTGTGGATTGTGGGTTTTGGAGAACATCAGGTAGGTTTAGGGTGGTTTTGGGGTGGATCTATGGTTTTGGCGTATTTTCTTCCAGTTTTGGGGGTGATGCCATTCTTGTTTGGGGTGTTTTTTAAGGTTTTTGGGGTCTCTGTTTGGTTTTGTTGGGTTCTCGTTGGTCATCATGGTGGAAAAGGGTAAATTGTGGGTTTTGGAGAACATCATGTAGGTTAAGGGGGACTTTTGGGGTGGATCTATGGTATTCAGTTTTTTTTTTTTGTTTTTTTTTTTGGGCGGGGGGGGGATGATCCTATACTTTTTATGTTTGTTTTGACGTGTTTTGGGGTCTCCATTAGGTTTTGTTAGGTTCTTGTTGGTCATTATGTTAAATAGGAGTGGATTGTGGGTTTTGGAGAGCATCAGGTAGGTTTAGGGGTACTTTTGAGGTGGAACTATGGCTTTTTGGGTTTTCTTTCATTTTGGGGAATGATCCTGTTATTTTTGGTGTGTTTTTGACGTGTTTTGGGGTCTCCGTTGGGTTTCGTTGGGTTTTCCGTGGTCATCATGGTGGAAAAGGGTAAATTGCTGGTTTTGGAGAACTTCAGGTAGGTTTAGGGGGACTTTTCGCGTGGATTCATGGTATTTGGGGTTTTCTTCTTTTTTGGAGAGTGATCCTCTCCTTTCTTCGGGTGATTTTGAAGTGTTTTGGGGTTTCCGTTGCGTTTCGTTGAGTTCCTAATGTGTTTTATGGTGGTTGGGAGTGTGCTTTGGGATTAGGAGAACATCAGGTAGGTTTAGGTTGTCTTTGGGGTGGATCTATTATATTCAGTTTTTTTTTTTTTTTTTTTTTGGCGGGGGGGGGAGGATGATCCTGGACTTTTTGTGGTTTTTTTGACGTGTTTTGGGGTCTGTGTTGTGTTTCATTGGGTTTTCCATGGTCATCGTGTTGTAAAAGGGTAAATTGTGGGTTTTGGAGAACTTCAGGTAGGTTTAGGGGGAGTTTTCACGTGGATTCATGGTTTTTGGGTTTTTCTTCTTTTTGGGGGAGTGATCCTCTCCTTTCTTCGGGTGATTTTGAAGTGTTTTGGGGTTTCCGTTGCGTTTTGTTGAGTTCCTAATGTGTTTTATGGTGGTTGGGAGTGTGCTTTGGGATTAGGAGAACATCAGGTAGGTTTAGGGTGTCTTTGGGGTGGATCTATGGTATTTGGGATTTTCTTCTATTTTTTGGCGTGATCCTGTTCTTTTTTGGGGTGTTTTGGACGTGTTTTGGGGTCTCCGTTGGGTTTTGTTGGGTTCTCGTTGGTCATCATGGTGGAAAAGTGTAAATTGTGGGTTTTGGAGAACATCAGGTAGGTTTAGGGTGGTTTTGGGTTGGATCTATGGTTTTGGCGTACTTTCTTCCAGTTTTGGGGGTGATGCCGATATTTTTTGGGGTGTTTTTGACGTGTTTTGTGGTCTCCATTAGGTTTTGTTGTGTTCTTGTTGGTCATTATGTTAAATAGGTGTGGATTGTGGGTTTTGCAGAACATCAGGTAGGTTTAGGGTGGTTTTGGGGTGGATCTATGGTTTTGGGGGATTTTCTTCCAGTTTTGGGGGTGATGCCATTCTTGTTTGGGGTGTTTTTTAACGTTTTTGGGGTCTCCATTAGGTTTTGTTGGGTTCTTGTTTGTCATTATGTTAAATAGGAGTGGATTGTGGGTTTTGCAGAACATCAGGTAGGTTTAAGGGTTTTTTTAGGGTTAAATCATGGCATTTTTTTTTTTTTTTAGCATCTGTGTTGATTTTGGTGTGTTTTTGACGTGTTTTGGGGTCTCCGTTGGGTTTCGTTGGGTTTTCCGTGGTCATCATGGTGGAAAAGGGTAAATTGTGGGTTTTGGAGAACTTCAGGTAGGTTTAGGGGGACTTTTCGCGTGGATTCATGGTATTTGGGGTTTTCTTCTTTTTTGGAGAGTGATCCTCTCCTTTCTTCGTGTGATTTTGAAGTGTTTTGGGGTTTCCGTTGCGTTTTGTTGAGTTCCTAATGTGTTTTATGGTGGTTGGGAGTGTGCTTTGGGATTAGGAGAACATCAGGTAGGTTTAGGGTGTCTTTGGGGTGGATCTATGGTATTTGGGGTTTTCTTCTATTTTTTGGCGTGATCCTGTTCTTTTTTGGGGTGTTTTGGACGTGTTTTGGGGTCTCCGTTGGGTTTCGTTGGGTTCTCGTTGGTCGTTAAGTTAAATGGGAGTGGATTGTGGGTTTTGGAGAAGAGTAGGTGATTTTTAGGTGGTATTGGGGGAAAGTTCATACGTTTTGTTTTGTTTTGTTTTGTTTTTTTTTCTTCTGATCCTGTTCTTTTTTGGCGTTATTTTGACGTGTTTTGGGTTCTCCGATTGGTTTCGTTGGGTTTTCCTTTGTCATCGTGGTGGTAAAAGGTAAATTGTGGGTTTTGGAGAAATTCAGGTGAGTTTAAGGATTTTTGGGGGGTGGATCTATGGTTTTGGGGATTTTCTTTCGTTTTTGGGGGTGATCCTATTCTTTTTGTGGTGTTTTTGACGTGTTTTGGGGTCTCCGTTGGATCTTGTTGGGTTTTCAGTGGTTATCATGGTGGGAAAGGGTAAATTGCGGGTTTTGGAGAACTTCAGGTAGTTTTAATGGGACTTTTGGGGTGGATTCATGGTATTTGGGGTTTTCTTCTTTTTTGGAGAGTGATCCTCTCCTTTCTTCGGGTGATTTTGAAGTGTTTTGGGGTTTCCATTGCGTTTTGTTGAGTTCCTAATGTGTTTTATGGTGGTTGGGAGTGTGCTTTGGGATTAGGAGAACATCAGGTAGGTTTAGGGTGTCTTTGGGGTGGATCTATGGTATTTGGGGTTTTCTTCTATTTTTTGGCGTGATCCTGTTCTTTTTTGGGGTGTTTTGGACGTGTTTTGGGGTCTCCGTTGGGTTTTGTTGTGTTCTTGTTGGTCATTATGTTAAATAGGTGTGGATTGTGGGTTTTGGAGAAGATCAGGTAGGTTTAGGGTGGTTTTGGGGTGTATCTATGGTTTTGGTGGATTTTCTTCCAGTTTTGGGGGTGATGCCGATATTTTTTGGGGTGTTTTTGACGTTTTTTGGGGTCTCCGTTGGGTTTTGTTGGGTTCTCGTTGGTCATCATGGTGGAAAATGGTAAATTGTGGATTTGGAGAACATCAGGTAGGTTTAGGGTGGTTTTGGGGTGGATCTATGGTTTTGGCGGATTTTCTTCCAGATTTGGGGGTGATGCCGATATTTTTTGGGGTGTTTTTGACGTGTTTTGGGGTCTCCATTAGGTTTTGTTGGGTTCTTGTTTGTCATTATGTTAAATAGGAATGGATTGTGGGTTTTGCAGAACATCAGGTAGGTTTAAGGGTGTTTTTAGGGTTAAATCATGGCTTTTTTTTTTTTTTTTTTTTTTTTTTTTTTTTTTTTAGCATCTGTGTTGCTTTTGGTGTGTTTTTGACGTGTTTTGGGGTCTCCGTTGGGTTTCGTTGGGTTTTCCGTGGTCATCATGGTGGAAAAGGGTAAATTGCTGGTTTTGGAGAACTTCAGGTAGGTTTAGGGGGACTTTTCGCGTGGATTCATGGTATTTGGGGTTTTCTTCTTTTTTGGAGAGTGATCCTCTCCTTTCTTCGGGTGATTTTGAAGTGTTTTGGGGTTTCCGTTGCGTTTTGTTGAGTTCCTAATGTGTTTTATGGTGGTTGGGAGTGTGCTTTGGGATTAGGAGAACATCAGGTAGGTTTAGGGTGTCTTTGGGGTGGATCTATGGTATTTGGGGTTTTCTTCTATTTTTTGGCGTGATCCTGTTCTTTTTTGGGGTGTTTTGGACGTGTTTTGGGGTCTCCGTTGGGTTTTGTTGTGTTCTTGTTGGTCATTATGTTAAATAGGTGTGGATTGTGGGTTTTGGAGAACATCAGGTAGGTTTAGGGTGGTTTTGGGGTGTATCTATGGTTTTGGTGGATTTTCTTCCAGTTTTGGGGGTGATGCCGATATTTTTTGGGGTGTTTTTGACGTTTTTTGGGGTCTCCGTTGGGTTTTGTTGGGTTCTCGTTGGTCATCATGGTGGAAAATGGTAAAATGTGGATTTGGAGAACATCAGGTAGGTTTAGGGTGGTTTTGGGGTGGATCTATGGTTTTGGCGGATTTTCTTCCAGATTTGGGGGTGATGCCGATATTTTTTGGGGTGTTTTTGACGTGTTTTGGGGTCTCCATTAGGTTTTGTTGGGTTCTTGTTTGTCATTATGTTAAATAGGAGTGGATTGTGGGTTTTGCAGAACATCAGGTAGGTTTAAGGGTTTTTTTAGGGTTAAATCATGGCATTTTTTTTTTTTTTTTTTTTTTTAGGATCTGGGTTGATTTTGGTGTGTTTTTGACGTGTTTTGGGGTCTCCGTTGGGTTTCGTTGGGTTTTCCGTGGTCATCATGGTGGAAAAGGGTAAATTGCTGTTTTTGGAGAACTTCAGGTAGGTTTAGGGGGACTTTTCGCGTGGATTCATGGTATTTGGGGTTTTCTTCTTTTTTGGAGAGTGATCCTCTCCTTTCTTCGGGTGATTTTGAAGTGTTTTGGGGTTTCCGTTGCGTTTTGTTGAGTTCCTAATGTGTTTTATGGTGGTTGGGAGTGTGCTTTGGGATTAGGAGAACATCAGGTAGGTTTAGGGTGTCTTTGGGGTGGATCTATGGTATTTGGGGTTTTCTTCTATTTTTTGGCGTGATCCTGTTCTTTTTTGGGGTGTTTTGGACGTGTTTTGGGGTCTCCGTTGGGTTTTGTTGTGTTCTTGTTGGTCATTATGTTAAATAGGTGTGGATTGTGGGTTTTGGAGAACATCAGGTAGGTTTAGGGTGGTTTTGGGGTGGATCTATGGTTTTGGCGGATTTTCTTCCAGTTTTGGGGGTGATGCCGTTCTTGTTTGGGGTGTTTTTGACGTTTTTTGGGGTCTCCGTTGGGTTTTGTTGGGTTCTCGTTGGTTATCATGGTGGAAAATGGTAAATTGTGGGTTTTGGAGAACATCAGGTAGGTTTAGGGTGGTTTTGGGGTGGATCTATGGTTTTGGCGTATTTTCTTCCAGAGTTGGGGGTGATGCTGATATTTTTTGGGGTGTTTTTGACGTGTTTTGTGGTCTCCATTAGGTTTTGTTGTGTTCTTGTTGGTCATTATGTTACATAGGTGTGGATTGTGGGTTTTGGAGAACATCAGGTAGGTTTAGGGTGGTTTTGGGTTTGATCTATTGTTTTGGCGGATTTTCTTCCAGTTTTGGGGTTGATGCCATTCTTGTTTGGGGTGTTTTTGACGTTTTTTGGGGTCTCTGTTGGGTTTTGTTGGGTTCTCGTTTGTCATCGTTTTGGAAAATGGTAAATTGTGGGTTTTGGAGAACTTCAGGTAGGTTTAGGGGGAGTTTTCACGTGGATTCATGGTTTTTGGGGTTTTCTTCTTTTTTGGAGAGTGATCCTCTCCTTTCTTCGGGTGATTTTGAAGTGTTTTGGGGTTTCCGTTGCGTTTCGTTGAGTTCCTAATGTGT
The DNA here is from genome assembly GCF_965140915.1 of Aythya marila. Lineage (NCBI taxonomy): Eukaryota > Metazoa > Chordata > Aves > Anseriformes > Anatidae > Aythya > Aythya marila. The sequence goes on along the minus strand of NW_028136762.1, from coordinate 17,771 downwards.
TTTATGGTGGTTGGGAGTGTGCTTTGGGATTAGGAGAACATCAGGTAGGTTTAGGGTGTCTTTGGGGTGGATCTATGGTATTTGGGGTTTTCTTCTATTTTTTGGCGTGATCCTGTTCTTTTTTGGGGTGTTTTGGACGTGTTTTGGGGTCTCCGTTGGGTTTTGTTGGGTTCTCGTTGGTCATCATGGTGGAAAAGTGTAAATTGTGGGTTTTGGAGAACATCAGGTAGGTTTAGGGTGCTTTTGGGGTGTATCTATGGTTTTGGTGGATTTTCTTCCAGTTTTGGGGGTGATGCCGATATTTTTTGGGGTGTTTTTGACGTGTTTTGTGGTCTCCATTATGTTTTGTTGTGTTCTTGTTGGTCATTATGTTAAATAGGTGTGGATTGTGGGTTTTGGAGAACATCAGGTAGGTTTAGGGTGGTTTTGGGGTGGATCTATGGTTTTGGGGGATTTTCTTCCAGTTTTGGGGGTGATGCCATTCTTGTTTTGGTGTTTTTTAACGTTTTTGGGGTCTCCATTAGGTTTTGTTGGGTTCTTGTTTGTCATTATGTTAAATAGGAGTGGATTGTGGGTTTTGCAGAACATCAGGTAGGTTTAAGGGTTTTTTTAGGGTTAAATCATGGCATTTTTTTTTTTTTTTTAGCATCTGTGTTGATTTTGGTGTGTTTTTGACGTGTTTTGGGGTCTCCGTTGGGTTTCGTTGGGTTTTCCGTGGTCATCATGGTGGAAAAGGGTAAATTGTGGGTTTTGGAGAACTTCAGGTAGGTTTAGGGGGACTTTTCGCGTGGATTCATGGTATTTGGGGTTTTCTTCTTTTTTGGAGAGTGATCCTCTCCTTTCTTCGGGTGATTTTGAAGTGTTTTGGGGTTTCCGTTGCGTTTTGTTGAGTTCCTAATGTGTTTTATGGTGGTTGGGAGTGTGCTTTGGGATTAGGAGAACATCAGGTAGGTTTAGGGTGTCTTTGGGGTGGATCTATGGTATTTGGGGTTTTCTTCTATTTTTTGGCATGAACCTGTTCTTTTTTGGGGTGTTTTGGACGTGTTTTGGGGTCTCCGTTGGGTTTCGTTGGGTTCTCGTTTGTCGTTAAGTTAAATGGGAGTGGATTGTGGGTTTTGGAGAAGAGTAGGTGATTTTTAGGTGGTATTGGGGGAAAGTTCATACGTTTTGTTTTGTTTTGTTTTGTTTTTTTTTCTTCTGATCCTGTTCTTTTTTGGCGTTATTTTGACGTGTTTTGGGTTCTCCGATTGGTTTCGTTGGGTTTTCCTTTGTCATCGTGGTGGTAAAAGGTAAATTGCGGGTTTTGGAGAAATTCAGGTGAGTTTAAGGATTTTTGGGGGGTGGATCTATGGTTTTGGGGATTTTCTTTCGTTTTTGGGGGTGATCCTATTCTTTTTGTGGTGTTTTTGACGTGTTTTGGGGTCTCCGTTGGATCTTGTTGGGTTTTCAGTGGTTATCATGGTGGGAAAGGGTAAATTGCGGGTTTTGGAGAACTTCAGGTAGTTTTAATGGGACTTTTGGGGTGGATTCATGGTATTTGGGGTTTTCTTCTTTTTTGGAGAGTGATCCTCTCCTTTCTTCGGGTGATTTTGAAGTGTTTTGGGGTTTCCGTTGCGTTTCGTTGAGTTCCTAATGTGTTTTATGGTGGTTGGGAGTGTGCTTTGGGATTAGGAGAACATCAGGTAGGTTTAGGGTGTCTTTGGGGTGGATCTATGGTATTTGGGGTTTTCTTCTATTTTTTGGCGTGATCCTGTTCTTTTTTGGGGTGTTTTGGACGTGTTTTGGGGTCTCCGTTGGGTTTTGTTGTGTTCTTGTTGGTCATTATGTTAAATAGGTGTGGATTGTGGGTTTTGGAGAAGATCAGGTAGGTTTAGGGTGGTTTTGGGGTGTATCTATGGTTTTGGTGGATTTTCTTCCAGTTTTGGGGGTGATGCCGATATTTTTTGGGGTGTTTTTGACGTTTTTTGGGGTCTCCGTTGGGTTTTGTTGGGTTCTCGTTGGTCATCATGGTGGAAAATGGTAAATTGTGGATTTGGAGAACATCAGGTAGGTTTAGGGTGGTTTTGGGGTGGATCTATGGTTTTGGCGGATTTTCTTCCAGATTTGGGGGTGATGCCGATATTTTTTGGGGTGTTTTTGACGTGTTTTGGGGTCTCCATTAGGTTTTGTTGGGTTCTTGTTTGTCATTATGTTAAATAGGAGTGGATTGTGGGTTTTGCAGAACATCAGGTAGGTTTAAGGGTTTTTTTAGGGTTAAATCATGGCATTTTTTTTTTTTTTTTTTTTTTTTAGGATCTGGGTTGATTTTGGTGTGTTTTTGACGTGTTTTGGGGTCTCCGTTGGGTTTCGTTGGGTTTTCCGTGGTCATCATGGTGGAAAAGGGTAAATTGCTGGTTTTGGAGAACTTCAGGTAGGTTTAGGGGGACTTTTCGCGTGGATTCATGGTATTTGGGGTTTTCTTCTTTTTTGGAGAGTGATCCTCTCCTTTCTTCGGGTGATTTTGAAGTGTTTTGGGGTTTCCGTTGCGTTTTGTTGAGTTCCTAATGTGTTTTATGGTGGTTGGGAGTGTGCTTTGGGATTAGGAGAACATCAGGTAGGTTTAGGGTGTCTTTGGGGTGGATCTATGGTATTTGGGGTTTTCTTCTATTTTTTGGCGTGATCCTGTTCTTTTTTGGGGTGTTTTGGACGTGTTTTGGGGTCTCCGTTGGGTTTTGTTGTGTTCTTGTTGGTCATTATGTTAAATAGGTGTGGATTGTGGGTTTTGGAGAAGATCAGGTAGGTTTAGGGTGGTTTTGGGGTGTATCTATGGTTTTGTTTGATTTTCTTCCAGTTTTGGGGGTGATGCCGATATTTTTTGGGGTGTTTTTGACGTTTTTTGGGGTCTCCGTTGGGTTTTGTTGGGTTCTCGTTGGTCATCATGGTGGAAAATGGTAAATTGTGGATTTGGAGAACATCAGGTAGGTTTAGGGTGGTTTTGGGGTGGATCTATGGTTTTGGCGGATTTTCTTCCAGATTTGGGGGTGATGCCGATATTTTTTGGGGTGTTTTTGACGTGTTTTGGGGTCTCCATTAGGTTTTGTTGGGTTCTTGTTTGTCATTATGTTAAATAGGAGTGGATTGTGGGTTTTGCAGAACATCAGGTAGGTTTAAGGGTTTTTTTAGGGTTAAATCATGGCATTTTTTTTTTTTTTTAGCATCTGTGTTGATTTTGGTGTGTTTTTGACGTGTTTTGGGGTCTCCGTTGGGTTTCGTTGGGTTTTCCGTGGTCATCATGGTGGAAAAGGGTAAATTGTGGGTTTTGGAGAACTTCAGGTAGGTTTAGGGGGACTTTTCGCGTGGATTCATGGTATTTGGGGTTTTCTTCTTTTTTGGAGAGTGATCCTCTCCTTTCTTCGGGTGATTTTGAAGTGTTTTGGGGTTTCCGTTGCGTTTTGTTGAGTTCCTAATGTGTTTTATGGTGGTTGGGAGTGTGCTTTGGGATTAGGAGAACATCAGGTAGGTTTAGGGTGTCTTTGGGGTGGATCTATGGTATTTGGGGTTTTCTTCTATTTTTTGGCGTGATCCTGTTCTTTTTTGGGGTGTTTTGGACGTGTTTTGGGGTCTCCGTTGGGTTTTGTTGTGTTCTTGTTTGTCATTATGTTAAATAGGAGTGGATTGTGGGTTTTGCAGAACATCAGGTAGGTTTAAGGGTTTTTTTAGGGTTAAATCATGGCATTTTTTTTTTTTTTTTTTTTTTTTTTTAGGATCTGGGTTGATTTTGGTGTGTTTTTGACGTGTTTTGGGGTCTCCGTTGGGTTTCGTTGGGTTTTCCGTGGTCATCATGGTGGAAAAGGGTAAATTGCTGTTTTTGGAGAACTTCAGGTAGGTTTAGGGGGACTTTTCGCGTGGATTCATGGTATTTGGGGTTTTCTTCTTTTTTGGAGAGTGATCCTCTCCTTTCTTCGGGTGATTTTGAAGTGTTTTGGGGTTTCCGTTGCGTTTTGTTGAGTTCCTAATGTGTTTTATGGTGGTTGGGAGTGTGCTTTGGGATTAGGAGAACATCAGGTAGGTTTAGGGTGTCTTTGGGGTGGATCTATGGTATTTGGGGTTTTCTTCTATTTTTTGGCGTGATCCTGTTCTTTTTTGGGGTGTTTTGGACGTGTTTTGGGGTCTCCGTTGGGTTTTGTTGTGTTCTTGTTGGTCATTATGTTAAATAGGTGTGGATTGTGGGTTTTGGAGAAGATCAGGTAGGTTTAGGGTGGTTTTGGGGTGTATCTATGGTTTTGGTGGATTTTCTTCCAGTTTTGGGGGTGATGCCGATATTTTTTGGGGTGTTTTTGACGTTTTTTGGGGTCTCCGTTGGGTTTTGTTGGGTTCTCGTTGGTCATCATGGTGGAAAATGGTAAATTGTGGATTTGGAGAACATCAGGTAGGTTTAGGGTGGTTTTGGGGTGGATCTATGGTTTTGGCGGATTTTCTTCCAGATTTGGGGGTGATGCCGATATTTTTTGGGGTGTTTTTGACGTGTTTTGGGGTCTCCATTAGGTTTTGTTGGGTTCTTGTTTGTCATTATGTTAAATAGGAGTGGATTGTGGGTTTTGCAGAACATCAGGTAGGTTTAAGGGTTTTTTTAGGGTTAAATCATGGCATTTTTTTTTTTTTTTTTTTTTTTTTTTAGGATCTGGGTTGATTTTGGTGTGTTTTTGACGTGTTTTGGGGTCTCCGTTGGGTTTCGTTGGGTTTTCCGTGGTCATCATGGTGGAAAAGGGTAAATTGCTGTTTTTGGAGAACTTCAGGTAGGTTTAGGGGGACTTTTCGCGTGGATTCATGGTATTTGGGGTTTTCTTCTTTTTTGGAGAGTGATCCTCTCCTTTCTTCGGGTGATTTTGAAGTGTTTTGGGGTTTCCGTTGCGTTTTGTTGAGTTCCTAATGTGTTTTATGGTGGTTGGGAGTGTGCTTTGGGATTAGGAGAACATCAGGTAGGTTTAGGGTGTCTTTGGGGTGGATCTATGGTATTTGGGGTTTTCTTCTATTTTTTGGCGTGATCCTGTTCTTTTTTGGGGTGTTTTGGACGTGTTTTGGGGTCTCCGTTGGGTTTTGTTGTGTTCTTGTTGGTCATTATGTTAAATAGGTGTGGATTGTGGGTTTTGGAGAAGATCAGGTAGGTTTAGAGTGGTTTTGGGGTGTATCTATGGTTTTGGTGGATTTTCTTCCAGTTTTGGGGGTGATGCCGATATTTTTTGGGGTGTTTTTGACGTTTTTTGGGGTCTCCGTTGGGTTTTGTTGGGTTCTCGTTGGTCATCATGGTGGAAAATGGTAAATTGTGGATTTGGAGAACATCAGGTAGGTTTAGGGTGGTTTTGGGGTGGATCTATGGTTTTGGCGGATTTTCTTCCAGATTTGGGGGTGATGCCGATATTTTTTGGGGTGTTTTTGACGTGTTTTGGGGTCTCCATTAGGTTTTGTTGGGTTCTTGTTTGTCATTATGTTAAATAGGAGTGGATTGTGGGTTTTGCAGAACATCAGGTAGGTTTAAGGGTTTTTTTAGGGTTAAATCATGGCATTTTTTTTTTTTTTTTTTTTTTTTTTAGGATCTGGGTTGATTTTGGTGTGTTTTTGACGTGTTTTGGGGTCTCCGTTGGGTTTCGTTGGGTTTTCCGTGGTCATCATGGTGGAAAAGGGTAAATTGTGGGTTTTGGAGAACTTCAGGTAGGTTTAGGGGGACTTTTCGCGTGGATTCATGGTATTTGGGGTTTTCTTCTTTTTTGGAGAGTGATCCTCTCCTTTCTTCGTGTGATTTTGAAGTGTTTTGGGGTTTCCGTTGCGTTTTGTTGAGTTCCTAATGTGTTTTATGGTGGTTGGGAGTGTGCTTTGGGATTAGGAGAACATCAGGTAGGTTTAGGGTGTCTTTGGGGTGGATCTATGGTATTTGGGGTTTTCTTCTATTTTTTGGCGTGATCCTGTTCTTTTTTGGGGTGTTTTGGACGTGTTTTGGGGTCTCCGTTGGGTTTTGTTGTGTTCTTGTTTGTCATTATGTTAAATAGGAGTGGATTGTGGGTTTTGCAGAACATCAGGTAGGTTTAAGGGTTTTTTTAGGGTTAAATCATGGCATTTTTTTTTTTTTTTTTAGCATCTGTTTTGATTTTGGTGTGTTTTTGACGTGTTTTGGGGTCTCCGTTGGGTTTCGTTGGGTTTTCCGTGGTCATCATGGTGGAAAAGGGTAAATTGTGGGTTTTGGAGAACTTCAGGTAGGTTTAGGGGGACTTTTCGCGTGGATTCATGGTATTTGGGGTTTTCTTCTTTTTTGGAGAGTGATCCTCTCCTTTCTTCGGGTGATTTTGAAGTGTTTTGGGGTTTCCGTTGCGTTTTGTTGAGTTCCTAATGTGTTTTATGGTGGTTGGGAGTGTGCTTTGGGATTAGGAGAACATCAGGTAGGTTTAGGGTGTCTTTGGGGTGGATCTATGGTATTTGGGGTTTTCTTCTATTTTTTGGCGTGATCCTGTTCTTTTTTGGGGTGTTTTGGACGTGTTTTGGGGTCTCCGTTGGGTTTTGTTGTGTTCTTGTTGGTCATTATGTTAAATAGGTGTGGATTGTGGGTTTTGGAGAACATCAGGTAGGTTTAGGGTGGTTTTGGGGTGTATCTATGGTTTTGGTGGATTTTCTTCCAGTTTTGGGGGTGATGCCGATATTTTTTGGGGTGTTTTTGACGTTTTTTGGGGTCTCCGTTGGGTTTTGTTGGGTTCTCGTTGGTCATCATGGTGGAAAATGGTAAATTGTGGATTTGGAGAACATCAGGTAGGTTTAGGGTGGTTTTGGGGTGGATCTATGGTTTTGGCGGATTTTCTTCCAGATTTGGGGGTGATGCCGATATTTTTTGGGGTGTTTTTGACGTGTTTTGGGGTCTCCATTAGGTTTTGTTGGGTTCTTGTTTGTCATTATGTTAAATAGGAGTGGATTGTGGGTTTTGCAGAACATCAGGTAGGTTTAAGGGTTTTTTTAGGGTTAAATCATGGCATTTTTTTTTTTTTTTTTTTTTTTTTTAGGATCTGGGTTGATTTTGGTGTGTTTTTGACGTGTTTTGGGGTCTCCGTTGGGTTTCGTTGGGTTTTCCGTGGTCATCATGGTGGAAAAGGGTAAATTGCTGTTTTTGGAGAACTTCAGGTAGGTTTAGGGGGACTTTTCGCGTGGATTCATGGTATTTGGGGTTTTCTTCTTTTTTGGAGAGTGATCCTCTCCTTTCTTCGGGTGATTTTGAAGTGTTTTGGGGTTTCCGTTGCGTTTTGTTGAGTTCCTAATGTGTTTTATGGTGGTTGGGAGTGTGCTTTGGGATTAGGAGAACATCAGGTAGGTTTAGGGTGTCTTTGGGGTGGATCTATGGTATTTGGGGTTTTCTTCTATTTTTTGGCGTGATCCTGTTCTTTTTTGGGGTGTTTTGGACGTGTTTTGGGGTCTCCGTTGGGTTTTGTTGTGTTCTTGTTGGTCATTATGTTAAATAGGTGTGGATTGTGGGTTTTGGAGAACATCAGGTAGGTTTAGGGTGGTTTTGGGGTGTATCTATGGTTTTGGTGGATTTTCTTCCAGTTTTGGGGGTGATGCCGATATTTTTTGGGGTGTTTTTGACGTTTTTTGGGGTCTCCGTTGGGTTTTGTTGGGTTCTCGTTGGTCATCATGGTGGAAAATGGTAAAATGTGGATTTGGAGAACATCAGGTAGGTTTAGGGTGGTTTTGGGGTGGATCTATGGTTTTGGCGGATTTTCTTCCAGATTTGGGGGTGATGCCGATATTTTTTGGGGTGTTTTTGACGTGTTTTGGGGTCTCCATTAGGTTTTGTTGGGTTCTTGTTTGTCATTATGTTAAATAGGAGTGGATTGTGGGTTTTGCAGAACATCAGGTAGGTTTAAGGGTTTTTTTAGGGTTAAATCATGGCATTTTTTTTTTTTTTTTTTTTTTTTTAGGATCTGGGTTGATTTTGGTGTGTTTTTGACGTGTTTTGGGGTCTCCGTTGGGTTTCGTTGGGTTTTCCGTGGTCATCATGGTGGAAAAGGGTAAATTGCTGTTTTTGGAGAACTTCAGGTAGGTTTAGGGGGACTTTTCGCGTGGATTCATGGTATTTGGGGTTTTCTTCTTTTTTGGAGAGTGATCCTCTCCTTTCTTCGGGTGATTTTGAAGTGTTTTGGGGTTTCCGTTGCGTTTTGTTGAGTTCCTAATGTGTTTTATGGTGGTTGGGAGTGTGCTTTGGGATTAGGAGAACATCAGGTAGGTTTAGGGTGTCTTTGGGGTGGATCTATGGTATTTGGGGTTTTCTTCTATTTTTTGGCGTGATCCTGTTCTTTTTTGGGGTGTTTTGGACGTGTTTTGGGGTCTCCGTTGGGTTTGTTGTGTTCTTGTTGGTCATTATGTTAAATAGGTGTGGATTGTGGGTTTTGGAGAACATCAGGTAGGTTTAGGGTGGTTTTGGGGTGTATCTATGGTTTTGGTGGATTTTCTTCCAGTTTTGGGGGTGATGCCGATATTTTTTGGGGTGTTTTTGACGTTTTTTGGGGTCTCCGTTGGGTTTTGTTGGGTTCTCGTTGGTCATCATGGTGGAAAATGGTAAAATGTGGATTTGGAGAACATCAGGTAGGTTTAGGGTGGTTTTGGGGTGGATCTATGGTTTTGGCGGATTTTCTTCCAGATTTGGGGGTGATGCCGATATTTTTTGGGGGGTTTTTGACGTGTTTTGGGGTCTCCATTAGGTTTTGTTGGGTTCTTGTTTGTCATTATGTTAAATAGGAGTGGATTGTGGGTTTTGCAGAACATCAGGTAGGTTTAAGGGGTTTTTTTAGGGTTAAATCATGGCATTTTTTTTTTTTTTTTTTTTTTTTTAGGATCTGGGTTGATTTTGGTGTGTTTTTGACCGTGTTTTGGGGTCTCCGTTGGGTTTCGTTGGGTTTTCCGTGGTCATCATGGTGGAAAAGGGTAAATTGCTGTTTTGGAGAACTTCAGGTAGGTTTAGGGGACTTTTCGCGTGGATTCATGGTATTTGGGGTTTTCTTCTTTTTTGGAGAGTGATCCTCTCCTTTCTTCGGGTGATTTTGAAGTGTTTTGGGGTTCCGTTGCGTTTTGTTGAGTTCCTAATGTGTTTTATGGTGGTTGGGAGTGTGCTTTGGGATTAGGAGAACATCAGGTAGGTTTAGGGTGTCTTTGGGGTGGATCTATGGTATTTGGGGTTTTCTTCTATTTTTGGCGTGATCCTGTTCTTTTTTGGGGTGTTTTGACGTGTTTTGGGGTCTCCGTTGGGTTTTGTTGTGTTCTTGTTGGTCATTATGTTAAATAGGTGTGGATTGTGGGTTTTGGAGAAGATCAGGTAGGTTTAGGGTGCTTTTGGGGTGTATCTATGGTTTTGGTGGATTTTCTTCCAGTTTTGGGGGTGATGCCGATATTTTTTGGGGTGTTTTTGACGTTTTTTGGGGTCTCCGTTGGGTTTTGTTGGGTTCTCGTTGGTCATCATGGTGGAAAATGGTAAATTGTGGATTTGGAGAACATCAGGTAGGTTTAGGGTGGTTTTGGGGTGGATCTATGGTTTTGGCGGATTTTCTTCCAGATTTGGGGGTGATGCCGATATTTTTTGGGGTGTTTTTGACGTGTTTTTGGGGTCTCCATTAGGTTTTGTTGGGTTCTTGTTTGTCATTATGTTAAATAGGAGTGGATTGTGGGTTTGCAGAACATCAGGTAGGTTTAAGGGTTTTTTTAGGGTTAAATCATGGCATTTTTTTTTTTTTTTTTTTTTTTTTTTAGGATCTGGGTTGATTTTGGTGTGTTTTTGACGTGTTTTGGGGTCTCCGTTGGGTTTCGTTGGGTTTTCCGTGGTCATCATGGTGGAAAAGGGTAAATTGCTGTTTTTGGAGAACTTCAGGTAGGTTTAGGGGGACTTTTCGCGTGGATTCATGGTATTTGGGGTTTTCTTCTTTTTTGGAGAGTGATCCTCTCCTTTCTTCGGGTGATTTTGAAGTGTTTTGGGGTTTCCGTTGCGTTTTGTTGAGTTCCTAATGTGTTTTATGGTGGTTGGGAGTGTGCTTTGGGATTAGGAGAACATCAGGTAGGTTTAGGGTGTCTTTGGGGTGGATCTATGGTATTTGGGGTTTTCTTCTATTTTTTGGCGTGATCCTGTTCTTTTTTGGGGTGTTTTGGACGTGTTTTGGGGTCTCCGTTGGGTTTTGTTGTGTTCTTGTTGGTCATTATGTTAAATAGGTGTGGATTGTGGGTTTTGGAGAAGATCAGGTAGGTTTAGGGTGGTTTTGGGGTGTATCTATGGTTTTGGTGGATTTTCTTCCAGTTTTGGGGTGATGCCGATATTTTTTGGGGTGTTTTTGACGTTTTTTGGGGTCTCCGTTGGGTTTTGTTGGGTTCTCGTTGGTCATCATGGTGGAAAATGGTAAAATGTGGATTTGGAGAACATCAGGTAGGTTTAGGGTGGTTTTGGGGTGGATCTATGGTTTTGGCGGATTTTCTTCCAGATTTGGGGTGATGCCGATATTTTTTGGGGTGTTTTTGACGTGTTTTGGGGTCTCCATTAGGTTTTGTTGGGTTCTTGTTTGTCATTATGTTAAATAGGAGTGGATTGTGGGTTTTGCAGAACATCAGGTAGGTTTAAGGGTTTTTTTAGGGTTAAATCATGGCATTTTTTTTTTTTTTTTTTTTTTTTTTTTAGGATCTGGGTTGATTTTGGTGTGTTTTTGACGTGTTTTGGGGTCTCCGTTGGGTTTTCGTTGGGTTTTCCGTGGTCATCATGGTGGAAAAGGGTAAATTGCTGTTTTTGGAGAACTTCAGGTAGGTTTAGGGGGACTTTTCGCGTGGATTCATGGTATTTGGGGTTTCTTCTTTTTTGGAGAGTGATCCTCTCCTTTCTTCGTGTGATTTTGAAGTGTTTTGGGGTTTCCGTTGCGTTTTGTTGAGTTCCTAATGTGTTTTATGGTGGTTGGGAGTGTGCTTTGGGATTAGGAGAACATCAGGTAGGTTTAGGGTGTCTTTGGGGTGGATCTATGGTATTTGGGGTTTTCTTCTATTTTTTGGCGTGATCCTGTTCTTTTTTGGGGTGTTTTGGACGTGTTTTGGGGTCTCCGTTGGGTTTTGTTGTGTTCTTGTTGGTCATTATGTTAAATAGGTGTGGATTGTGGGTTTTGGAGAACATCAGGTAGGTTTAGGGTGGTTTTGGGGTGTATCTATGGTTTTGGTGGATTTTCTTCCAGTTTTGGGGGTGATGCCGATATTTTTTGGGGTGTTTTTGACGTTTTTTGGGGTCTCCGTTGGGTTTTGTTGGGTTCTCGTTGGTCATCATGGTGGAAAATGGTAAATTGTGGATTTGGAGAACATCAGGTAGGTTTAGGGTGGTTTTGGGGTGGATCTATGGTTTTGGCGGATTTTCTTCCAGATTTGGGGGTGATGCCGATATTTTTGGGGTGTTTTTGACGTGTTTTGGGGTCTCCATTAGGTTTGGTTGGGTTCTTGTTTGTCATTATGTTAAATAGGAGTGGATTGTGGTTTGCAGAACATCAGGTAGGTTTAAGGGTTTTTTTAGGGTTAAATCATGGCATTTTTTTTTTTTTTTTTTTTTTTTTTAGGATCTGGGTTGATTTTGGTGTGTTTTTGACGTGTTTTGGGGTCTCCGTTGGGTTTCGTTGGGTTTTCCGTGGTCATCATGGTGGAAAAGGGTAAATTGCTGTTTTTGGAGAACTTCAGGTAGGTTTAGGGGGACTTTTCGCGTGGATTCATGGTATTTGGGGTTTTCTTCTTTTTTGGAGAGTGATCCTCTCCTTTCTTCGGGTGATTTTGAAGTGTTTTGGGGTTTCCGTTGCGTTTTGTTGAGTTCCTAATGTGTTTTATGGTGGTTGGGAGTGTGCTTTGGGATTAGGAGAACATCAGGTAGGTTTAGGGTGTCTTTGGGGTGGATCTATGGTATTTGGGGTTTTCTTCTATTTTTTGGCGTGATCCTGTTCTTTTTTGGGGTGTTTTGGACGTGTTTTGGGGTCTCCGTTGGGTTTTGTTGTGTTCTTGTTGGTCATTATGTTAAATAGGTGTGGATTGTGGGTTTTGGAGAAGATCAGGGTAGGTTTAGGGTGGTTTTGGGGTGTATCTATGGTTTTGGTGGATTTTCTTCCAGTTTTGGGGGTGATGCCGATATTTTTTGGGGTGTTTTTGACGTTTTTTGGGGTCTCCGTTGGGTTTTGTTGGGTTCTCGTTGGTCATCATGGTGGAAAATGGTAAAATGTGGATTTGGAGAACATCAGGTAGGTTTAGGGTGGTTTTGGGGTGGATCTATGGTTTTGGCGGATTTTCTTCCAGATTTGGGGGTGATGCCGATATTTTTTGGGGTGTTTTTGACGTGTTTTGGGGTCTCCATTAGGTTTTGTTGGGTTCTTGTTTGTCATTATGTTAAATAGGAGTGGATTGTGGGTTTTGCAGAACATCAGGTAGGTTTAAGGGTTTTTTTAGGGTTAAATCATGGCATTTTTTTTTTTTTTTTTTTTTTTTTTTTTTAGGATCTGGGTTGATTTTGGTGTGTTTTTGACGTGTTTTGGGGTCTCCGTTGGGTTTCGTTGGGTTTTCCGTGGTCATCATGGTGGAAAAGGGTAAATTGCTGTTTTTGGAGAACTTCAGGTAGGTTTAGGGGGACTTTTCGCGTGGATTCATGGTATTTGGGGTTTTCTTCTTTTTTGGAGAGTGATCCTCTCCTTTCTTCGTGTGATTTTGAAGTGTTTTGGGGTTTCCGTTGCGTTTTGTTGAGTTCCTAATGTGTTTTATGGTGGTTGGGAGTGTGCTTTGGGATTAGGAGAACATCAGGTAGGTTTAGGGTGTCTTTGGGGTGGATCTATGGTATTTGGGGTTTTCTTCTATTTTTTGGCGTGATCCTGTTCTTTTTTGGGGTGTTTTGGACGTGTTTTGGGTCTCCGTTGGGTTTTGTTGTGTTCTTGTTGGTCATTATGTTAAATAGGTGTGGATTGTGGGTTTTGGAGAACATCAGGTAGGTTTAGGGTGGTTTTGGGGTGTATCTATGGTTTTGGTGGATTTTCTTCCAGTTTTGGGGGTGATGCCGATATTTTTTGGGGTGTTTTTGACGTTTTTTGGGGTCTCCGTTGGGTTTTGTTGGGTTCTCGTTGGTCATCATGGTGGAAAATGGTAAATTGTGGATTTGGAGAACATCAGGTAGGTTTAGGGTGGTTTTGGGGTGGATCTATGGTTTTGGCGGATTTTCTTCCAGATTTGGGGGTGATGCCGATATTTTTTGGGGTGTTTTTGACGTGTTTTGGGGTCTCCATTAGGTTTGGTTGGGTTCTTGTTTGTCATTATGTTAAATAGGAGTGGATTGTGGGTTTTGCAGAACATCAGGTAGGTTTAAGGGTTTTTTTAGGGTTAAATCATGGCATTTTTTTTTTTTTTTTTTTTTTTTAGGATCTGGGTTGATTTTGGTGTGTTTTTGACGTGTTTTGGGGTCTCCGTTGGGTTTCGTTGGGTTTTCCGTGGTCATCATGGTGGAAAAGGGTAAATTGCTGTTTTTGGAGAACTTCAGGTAGGTTTAGGGGGACTTTTCGCGTGGATTCATGGTATTTGGGGTTTTCTTCTTTTTTGGAGAGTGATCCTCTCCTTTCTTCGGGTGATTTTGAAGTGTTTTGGGGTTTCCGTTGCGTTTTGTTGAGTTCCTAATGTGTTTTATGGTGGTTGGGAGTGTGCTTTGGGATTAGGAGAACATCAGGTAGGTTTAGGGTGTCTTTGGGGTGGATCTATGGTATTTGGGGTTTTTCTTCTATTTTTTGGCGTGATCCTGTTCTTTTTTGGGGTGTTTTGGACTTGTTTTGGGGTCTCCGTTGGGTTTTGTTGTGTTCTTGTTGGTCATTATGTTAAATAGGTGTGGATTGTGGGTTTTGGAGAAGATCAGGTAGGTTTAGGGTGCTTTTGGGGTGTATCTATGGTTTTGGTGGATTTTCTTCCAGTTTTGGGGGTGATGCCGATATTTTTTGGGGTGTTTTTGACGTTTTTGGGGTCTCCGTTGGGTTTTGTTGGGTTCTCGTTGGTCATCATGGTGGAAAATGGTAAATTGTGGATTTGGAGAACATCAGGTAGGTTTAGGGTGGTTTTGGGGTGGATCTATGGTTTTGGCGGATTTTCTTCCAGATTTGGGGGTGATGCCGATATTTTTTGGGGTGTTTTTGACGTGTTTTGGGGTCTCCATTAGGTTTTGTTGGGTTCTTGTTTGTCATTATGTTAAATAGGAGTGGATTGTGGGTTTTGCAGAACATCAGGTAGGTTTAAGGGTTTTTTTAGGGTTAAATCATGGCATTTTTTTTTTTTTTTTTTTTTTTTTTTTAGGATCTGGGTTGATTTTGGTGTGTTTTTGACGTGTTTTGGGGTCTCCGTTGGGTTTCGTTGGGTTTTCCGTGGTCATCATGGTGGAAAAGGGTAAATTGCTGTTTTTGGAGAACTTCAGGTAGGTTTAGGGGGACTTTTCGCGTGGATTCATGGTATTTGGGGTTTTCTTCTTTTTTGGAGAGTGATCCTCTCCTTTCTTCGTGTGATTTTGAAGTGTTTTGGGGTTTCCGTTGCGTTTTGTTGAGTTCCTAATGTGTTTTATGGTGGTTGGGAGTGTGCTTTGGGATTAGGAGAACATCAGGTAGGTTTAGGGTGTCTTTGGGGTGGATCTATGGTATTTGGGGTTTTCTTCTATTTTTTGGCGTGATCCTGTTCTTTTTTGGGGTGTTTTGGACGTGTTTTGGGGTCTCCGTTGGGTTTTGTTGTGTTCTTGTTGGTCATTATGTTAAATAGGTGTGGATTGTGGGTTTTGGAGAACATCAGGTAGGTTTAGGGTGGTTTTGGGGTGTATCTATGGTTTTGGTGGATTTTCTTCCAGTTTTGGGGGTGATGCCGATATTTTTTGGGGTGTTTTTGACGTTTTTTGGGGTCTCCGTTGGGTTTTGTTGGGTTCTCGTTGGTCATCATGGTGGAAAATGGTAAATTGTGGATTTGGAGAACATCAGGTAGGTTTAGTGTGGTTTTGGGGTGGATCTATGGTTTTGGCGGATTTTCTTCCAGATTTGGGGGTGATGCCGATATTTTTTGGGGTGTTTTTGACGTGTTTTGGGGTCTCCATTAGGTTTGGTTGGGTTCTTGTTTGTCATTATGTTAAATAGGAGTGGATTGTGGGTTTTGCAGAACATCAGGTAGGTTTAAGGGTTTTTTTAGGGTTAAATCATGGCATTTTTTTTTTTTTTTTTAGGATCTGGGTTGATTTTGGTGTGTTTTTGACGTGTTTTGGGGTCTCCGTTGGGTTTCGTTGGGTTTTCCGTGGTCATCATGGTGGAAAAGGGTAAATTGCTGTTTTTGGAGAACTTCAGGTAGGTTTAGGGGGACTTTTCGCGTGGATTCATGGTATTTGGGGTTTTCTTCTTTTTTGGAGAGTGATCCTCTCCTTTCTTCGGGTGATTTTGAAGTGTTTTGGGGTTTCCGTTGCGTTTTGTTGAGTTCCTAATGTGTTTTATGGTGGTTGGGAGTGTGCTTTGGGATTAGGAGAACATCAGGTAGGTTTAGGGTGTCTTTGGGGTGGATCTATGGTATTTGGGGTTTTCTTCTATTTTTTGGCGTGATCCTGTTCTTTTTTGGGGTGTTTTGGACGTGTTTTGGGGTCTCCGTTGGGTTTTGTTGTGTTCTTGTTGGTCATTATGTTAAATAGGTGTGGATTGTGGGTTTTGGAGAAGATCAGGTAGGTTTAGGGTGGTTTTGGGGTGTATCTATGGTTTTGGTGGATTTTCTTCCAGTTTTGGGGGTGATGCCGATATTTTTTGGGGTGTTTTTTGACGTTTTTTGGGGTCTCCGTTGGGTTTTGTTGGGTTCTCGTTGGTCATCATGGTGGAAAATGGTAAAATGTGGATTTGGAGAACATCAGGTAGGTTTAGGGTGGTTTTGGGGTGGATCTATGGTTTTGGCGGATTTTCTTCCAGATTTGGGGGTGATGCCGATATTTTTTGGGGTGTTTTTGACGTGTTTTGGGGTCTCCATTAGGTTTTGTTGGGTTCTTGTTTGTCATTATGTTAAATAGGAGTGGATTGTGGGTTTTGCAGAACATCAGGTAGGTTTAAGGGTTTTTTTAGGGTTAAATCATGGCATTTTTTTTTTTTTTTTTTTTTTTTTTTTTTTTAGGATCCGGGTTGATTTTTGGTGTGTTTTTGACGTGTTTTGGGGTCTCCGTTGGGTTTCGTTGGGTTTTCCATGGTCATCATGGTGGAAAAGGGTAAATTGCTGTTTTTGGAGAACTTCAGGTAGGTTTAGGGGGACTTTTCGCGTGGATTCATGGTATTTGGGGTTTTCTTCTTTTTTGGAGAGTGATCCTCTCCTTTCTTCGGGTGATTTTGAAGTGTTTTGGGGTTTCCGTTGCGTTTTGTTGAGTTCCTAATGTGTTTTATGGTGGTTGGGAGTGTGCTTTGGGATTAGGAGAACATCAGTAGGTTTAGGGTGTCTTTGGGGTGGATCTATGGTATTTGGGGTTTTCTTCTATTTTTTGGCGTGATCCTGTCTTTTTTGGGGTGTTTTGGACGTGTTTTGGGGTCTCCGTTGGGTTTTGTTGTGTTCTTGTTGGTCATTATGTTAAATAGGTGTGGATTGTGGGTTTTGGAGAACATCAGGTAGGTTTAGGGTGCTTTTGGGGTGTATCTATGGTTTTGGTGGATTTTCTTCCAGTTTTGGGGGTGATGCCGATATTTTTTTGGGGTGTTTTTGACGTTTTTTGGGGTCTCCGTTGGTTTTGTTGGGTTCTCGTTGGTCATCATGGTGGAAAATGGTAAAATGTGGATTTGGAGAACATCAGGTAGGTTTAGGGTGGTTTGGGGTGGATCTATGGTTTTGGCGGATTTTCTTCCAGATTTGGGGGTGATGCCGATATTTTTTGGGGTGTTTTTGACGTGTTTTGGGGTCTCCATTAGGTTTGGTTGGGTTCTTGTTTGTCATTATGTTAAATAGGAGTGGATTGTGGGTTTTGCAGAACATCAGGTAGGTTTAAGGGTTTTTTAGGGTTAAATCATGGCATTTTTTTTTTTTTTTTTTTTTTTTTTTTAGGATCTGGGTTGATTTTGGTGTGTTTTTGACGTGTTTTGGGTCTCCGTTGGGTTTCGTTGGGTTTTCCGTGGTCATCATGGTGGAAAAGGGTAAATTGCTGTTTTTGGAGAACTTCAGGTAGGTTTAGGGGGACTTTTCGCGTGGATTCATGGTATTTGGGGTTTTCTTCTTTTTTGGAGAGTGATCCTCTCCTTTCTTCGGGTGATTTTGAAGTGTTTTGGGGTTTCCGTTGCGTTTTGTTGAGTTCCTAATGTGTTTTATGGTGGTTGGGAGTGTGCTTTGGGATTAGGAGAACATCAGGTAGGTTTAGGGTGTCTTTGGGGTGGATCTATGGTATTTGGGGTTTTCTTCTATTTTTTGGCGTGATCCTGTTCTTTTTTGGGGTGTTTTGGACTTGTTTTGGGGTCTCCGTTGGGTTTTGTTGTGTTCTTGTTGGTCATTATGTTAAATAGGTGTGGATTGTGGGTTTGGAGAAGATCAGGTAGGTTTAGGGTGGTTTTGGGGTGTATCTATGGTTTTGGGTGGATTTTCTTCCAGTTTTGGGGTGATGCCGATATTTTTTGGGGTGTTTTTGACGTTTTTTGGGGTCTCCGTTGGGTTTTGTTGGGTTCTCGTTGGTCATCATGGTGGAAAATGGTAAATTGTGGATTTGGAGAACATCAGGTAGGTTTAGGGTGTTTTGGGGTGGATCTATGGTTTTGGCGGATTTTCTT
>NW_028136763.1:0-17009 GCF_965140915.1 Aythya marila | reverse complement strand
TTTCATTGGGTTTTCCGTGGTCATCATGGTGGAAAATTGTAAATTGTGGGTTTTGGAGAACATCAGGTAGGTTTAGGGGGACTTTTGGGGTGGATTCATGATATATGGGGTTTTCTTCTGTTTGTTTTTTTTTTTTTTTTTTTTGGGAGGTGGTGATGCAATTCATTTTTGGGGTGTTTTTGACTTGTTTTGTGGTCTCCATTGGGTTTCGTTGGGTTTTCCGTGATCATCATGGTGGAAAAGTGTAAATTGTGGGTTTTGGAGAACATCAGGTAGGTTTAGGGGGACTTTTGGGGTGGATTCATGGTATTTGGGGTTTTCTTCTGGTTTTTTTTTTTTTTTTTTGGGGGGGGGGTGATCCAATTCATTTTTGGGGTGTTTTTGACGTGTTTTGGGGTCTCCGTTGGGTTTTGTTGGTTTCTTGTTGGTCATCATGTTGGAAAAGTGTAAATTGCGTGTTTTGGAGAACATCAGGTATGTTTAGTGTCGTTTTGGGGTGGATCTATGTTTTTTGGGGATTTTGTTCCAGTTTTGGGGGTGATTCCGTTCTTGTTTGGGGTGTTTTTGACTTGTTTTGGGGTCTCCGTTGGGTTTTAGTTGGATTCTCGTTGGTCCTTAAGGTAAATGGGAATGGATTGTGGGTTTTGAAGAAGATCAGGTGAGTTTAGGGTGGTTTTGCGGGGAAATTCATAGTTTTTGGTGTTTTTTCTTCTGATCCAGTTCTTTTTTGGGGTGTTTTTGACGTGTTTTGGGGTTTCCGTTGGGTTTCGTTGAGTTCCTAATGGGTTTTATGGTGGTTGGGAGTGGACATTTGGATTTGGAGAACATCAGGTACGTTTAGAGTGGTTTTGGATTGGATCCGTGCTTTTTGGGGTTTTCTTTCGTTTTTTGGGGTGATCCTGTTCTTGTTTGGGGTGGTTTTGACGTGTTTTGGGTTCTCGGTTGGGTTTCGTTGGGTTTTCCTTTGGCATCATGGTGGAAAAGTGTAAATTGTGGGATTTGGAGAACATCAGGTAGGTTTATGAGGACTTTTGGGGCAGATTCATGGTTTTTAGGGTTTTCTTCTGTTTTTTTTTTTTTTTTTTCCTAGTGATCCAGTTGTTTTTCGGCGTGTTTTTGACGTGTTTTGGGTTCTCCGTTGGGTTTCGTTGGGTTTTCCGTGGTCATCATGGTGGAAAAGTTTAAATTGTGGGTTTTGGAGAACATCAGGTAGGTTTAGTGTCGTTTTGGTGTGGATCTATGATTTTGGGGGATTTTGTTCCAGTTATGGGGTGATCCCGTTCTTTTTCGGGGTCTTTTTGGCGTGTTTTGTGTTCTCCGTTGGGTTTCGTTGGGTTTTCCGTGGTCATCATGGTGGAAAAGTGCAAATTGTGGGTTTTGGAGAACATCAGGTAGGTTTAGGGGGACTTTTGGGGTGGATTCATGGTATTTGGGGTTTTCTTCTGTTTTTTTTTTTTTTTTTTTTTTTTTTTGGGGGGGTGATCCAATTCATTTTTGGGGTGTTTTTGACGTGTTTTGGGGTCTCCGTTAGGTTTTGTTGGGTTCTTGTTGGTCATCATGTTGGAAAAGTGTAAATTGCGTGTTTTGGAGAACATCAGGTAGGTTTAGTGTCGTTTTGGGGTGGAACTATATTTTTGGGGGATTTTCTTCCAGTTTTGGGGGTGATTCCGTTCTTGTTTAGGGTGTTTTTGACTTGTTTTGGGGTCTCCGTTGGGTTTTAGTTGGATTCTCGTTGGTCCTTAAGGTAAATGGGAATGGATTGTGGGTTTTGAAGAAGATCAGGTGAGTTTAGGGTGGTTTTGCGGGGAAATTCATAGTTTTTGGTGTTTTTTCTTCTGATCCAGTTCTTTTCTGGGGTGTTTTTGACGTGTTTTGGGGTTTCCGTTGGGTTTCGTTGAGTTCCTAATGGGTTTTATGGTGGTTGGGAGTGGACATTTGGATTTGGAGAGCATCAGGTACGTTTAGAGTGGTTTTGGGATTGGATCCGTGCTTTTTGGGGTTTTCTTTCGTTTTTGGGGGTGATCCTGTTCTTGTTTGGGGTGTTTTTGACGTGTTTTGTGGTCTCTGTTTTGTTTCGTTGTGTTTTCCTTGTTCATTTTGGTGGAAAAGGCTGAATAGTGTGTTTTGGAGAACATCAGGTATGTTTAGGGCGTTTTTGGGATTTGATCCGTGCTTTTTGGGGATTTTGTTCCAGTTTTGGGGGTGATTCCGTTCTTGTTTGGGGTGTTTTTGATGTGTTTTGTGTTCTCCGTTGGGTTTCGTTGGGTTTTCCTTTGGCATCATGGTGGAAAAGTGTAAATTGTGGGTTTTGGAGAACATCAGGTAGGTTTAGGGGGACTTTGGGGGCAGATTCAAGGTTTTTAGGGTTTTCTTCTGTTTTTTTTCTAGTGATCCAGTTGTTTTTCGGCGTGTTTTTGACGTGTTTTGTGTTCTCCGTTGGGTTTCGTTGGGTTTTCCGTGGTCATCATGGTGGAAAAGTGTAAATTGTGGGTTTTGGAGAACATCAGGTAGGTTTAGGGGGACTTTTGGGGTGGATTCATGGTATTTGTTTTTTTTCTGTTTTTTTTTTTTTTTTTTTTTTTGAGGTGATCCCGTTCTTTTTTGGGGTGTTTTTGATGTGTTTTGGGGTCTCCGTTGGGTTTTGTGGGGTTCTTGTTGGTCATCATGTTGGAAAAGTGTAAATTGTGGATTTTGGAGAATATCAGGTGAGTTTAAGTTTTTCTGGGTGGTGAATCTATGGTTTTGGGGGAATTCTTCTGTTTTTTTAGCGTTTTCTTCTGTTTTTTGAGATGATCCCGTTCTTTTTTGGGGTGTTTTTGACGTGTTTTGGGGTCTCCGTTGGGTTTTGTTTGGTTCTTGTTGTTCATCATGGTGAAAACGGGTAAATTGTGGGTATTGGAGAACATCAGGTAGGTTTAGGGGGACTTTTGGGGTGGATCAATGGCTTTTAGGCTTTTCTTTCGGTTTTGGGGGTGATCCCGCTTTTTTTTGTGGTGTTTTTGACGTGTTTTGGGGTTTCCGTTGGGTTTCGTTGATTTCCTAATGTGTTTTAAGTTTGTTGGGAGTGGACTTTGGGATTTGGAGAACATCAGGTAGGTTTAGGGGGACTTTTGGGGTGGATTCATGGTATTTGGGGTTTTCTTCTGTTTTTTTGGGGGGAGTGATTCAATTCATTTTTGGGGTGTTTTTGACTTGTTTTGGGGTCTCCGTTGGGTTTTGTTGGGTTCTTGTTGGTCATCATGTTGGAAAAGTGTAAATTGCGTGTTTTGGAGAACATCAGGTATGTTTAGTGTCGTTTTTGGGTGGATCTATGTTTTTTGGGGATTTTCTTCCAGTTTTGGGAGTGATTCCGTTCTTGTTTGGGGTGTTTTTGACTTGTTTTGGGGTCTCCGTTGGGTTTTAGTTGGATTCTCGTTGGTCCTTAAGGTAAATGGGAATGGATTGTGGGTTTTGAAGAAGATCAGGTGAGTTTAGGGTGGTTTTGCGGGGAAATTCATAGTTTTTGGTGTTTTTTCTTCTGATCCAGTTCTTTTTTGGGGTGTTTTTGACGTGTTTTGGGGTTTCCGTTGGGTTTCGTTGAGTTCCTAATGGGTTTTATGGTGGTTGGGAGTGGACACTTGGATTTGGAGAACATCAGGTACGTTTAGAGTGGTTTTGGGATTGGATCCGTGCTTTTTGGGGTTTTCTTTCGTTTTTTGGGGTGATCCTGTTCTTGTTTGGGGTGGTTTTGACGTGTTTTGGGTTCTCGGTTGGGTTTCGTTGGGTTTTCCGTGGTCATCATGGTGGAAAAGTGTAAATTGTGGGTTTTGGAGAACATCAGGTAGGTTTAGGGGGACTTTTGGGGTGGATTCATGGTATTTGTTTTTTTTTTTCTGTTTTTTTGGGGTGATCCCGTTCTTTTTTGGGGTGTTTTTGATGTGTTTTGGGGTCTCCGTTGGGTTTTGTTGGGTTCTTGTTGGTCATCATGTTGGAAAAGTGTAAATTGTGGGTTTTGGAAAATATCAGGTGAGTTTAATTTTTTTTGGGGGGTGTATCTATGGTTTTGGGGGAATTCTTCTGTTTTTTTTTTAGCGTTTTCTTCTGTTTTTGAGGTTCTCCCGTTCTTTTTTGGGGTGTTTTTGACGTGTTTTGGGGTCTCCGTTGGTTTTTGTTAGGTTCTTGTTGTTCATCATGGTGAAAACGGGTAAATTGTGGGGTTTGGAGAACATCAGGTAGGTTTTTGAGGACTTTTGGGGCAGATTCATGGTTTTTAGGGTTTACTTCTGTTTTTTTTCTAGTGATCCAGTTGTTTTTCAGCGTGTTTTTGATGTGTTTTGGGTTCTCCGTTGGGTTTCGTTGGGTTTTCCGTGGTCATCATGGTGGAAAAGTGTAAATTGTGTGTTTTGGAGAACATCACGTAGGTTTAGGTTGGTTTTGGGATTGGATCTATGGTTTTGGGGGATTTTTTTCGTTTTTGGAGGTGATCCTGTTCTTTTCTGGGGTGTTTTTGACGTGTTTTGGGTTCTCCGTTGGGTTTTGATGGGTTTTCCGTTGGCATCATGGTGGAAAAGTGTAAATTGTGGGTTTTGGAGAACATCAGGTAGGTTTAGGGGGACTTTTGGGGTGGATTCATGATATATGGGGTTTTCTTCTGTTTGTTTTTTTTTTTTTTTTTTTTTTTTCGGGGGGCGGTGATGCAATTCATTTCTGGGGTGTTTTTGATGTGTTTTGGGGTCTCCATTGGGTTTCGTTGGGTTTTCCGTGGTCATCATGGTGGAAAAGTGTAAATTGTGTGTTTTGGAGAACATCAGGTAGGTTTAGGTTGGTTTTGGGATTGGATCTATGGTTTTGGTGGATTTTTTTCGTTTTTGGAGGTGGTCCTGTTCTTTTCTGGGGTGTTTTTGACGTGTTTTGGGTTCTCCATTGGGTTTCGTTGGGTTTTCCGTGGTCATCATGGTGGAAAATTGTAAATTGTGGGTTTTGGAGAACATCAGGTAGGTTTAGGGGGACTTTTGGGGTGGATTCATGATATATGGGGTTTTCTTCTGTTTGTTTTTTTTTTTTTTTTTTTTGGGAGGTGGTGATGCAATTCATTTTTGGGGTGTTTTTGACTTGTTTTGTGGTCTCCATTGGGTTTCGTTGGGTTTTCCGTGATCATCATGGTGGAAAAGTGTAAATTGTGGGTTTTGGAGAACATCAGGTAGGTTTAGGGGGACTTTTGGGGTGGATTCATGGTATTTGGGGTTTTCTTCTGTTTTTTTTTTTTTTTTTTGGGGGGGGGTGATCCAATTCATTTTTGGGGTGTTTTTGACTTGTTTTGGGGTCTCCGTTGGGTTTTGTTGGGTTCTTGTTGGTCATCATGTTGGAAAAGTGTAAATTGCGTGTTTTGGAGAACATCAGGTAGGTTTAGTGTCGTTTTGGGGTGGATCTATGTTTTTTGGGGATTTTCTTCCAGTTTTGGGGGTGATTCCGTTCTTGTTTGGGGTGTTTTTGACTTGTTTTGGGGTCTCCGTTGGGTTTTAGTTGGATTCTCGTTGGTCCTTAAGGTAAATGGGAATGGATTGTGGGTTTTGAAGAAGATCAGGTGAGTTTAGGGTGGTTTTGCGGGGAAATTCATAGTTTTTGGTGTTTTTTCTTCTGATCCAGTTCTTTTTTGGGGTGTTTTTGACGTGTTTTGGGGTTTCCGTTGGGTTTCGTTGAGTTCCTAATGGGTTTTATGGTGGTTGGGAGTGGACATTTGGATTTGGAGAACATCAGGTACGTTTAGAGTGGTTTTGGGATTGGATCCGTGCTTTTTGGGGTTTTCTTTCGTTTTTTGGGGTGATCCTGTTCTTGTTTGGGGTGGTTTTGACGTGTTTTGGGTTCTCCGTTGGGTTTCGTTGGGTTTTCCTTTGGCATCATGGTGGAAAAGTGTAAATTGTGGGTTTTGGAGAACATCAGGTAGGTTTATGAGGACTTTGGGGGCAGATTCATGGTTTTTAGGGTTTTCTTCTGTTTTTTTTTTTTTTTTTTCCAATGATCCAGTTGTTTTTCGGCGTGTTTTTGACGTGTTTTGGGGTCTCCGTTGGGTTTCGTTGGGTTTTCCGTGGTCATCATGGTGGAAAAGTTTAAATTGTGGGTTTTGGAGAACATCAGGTAGGTTTAGTGTCGTTTTGGTGTGGATCTATGGTTTTGGGGGATTTTGTTCCAGTTATGGGTTGATCCCGTTCTTTTTCGGGGTGTTTTTGACTTGTTTTGTGTTCTCCGTTGGGTTTCGTTGGGTTTTCCGTGGTCATCATGGTGAAAAAGTGCAAATTGTGGGTTTTGGAGAACATCAGGTAGGTTTAGGGGGACTTTTGTGGTGGATTCATGGTATTTGGGGTTTTCTTTTTTTTTTTTTTTCGGGGGGGTGATCCAATTCATTTTTGGGGTGTTTTTGACGTGTTTTGTGGTCTCTGTTTTGTTTCGTTGTGTTTTCCTTGTTCATTTTGGTGGAAAAGGCTGAATAGTGTGTTTTGGAGAACATCAGGTATGTTTAGGGCGTTTTTGGGATTTGATCCGTGCTTTTTGGGGATTTTGTTCCAGTTTTGGGGGTGATTCCGTTCTTGTTTGGGGTGTTTTTGATGTGTTTTGTGTTCTCCGTTGGGTTTCGTTGGGTTTTCCTTTGGCATCATGGTGGAAAAGTGTAAATTGTGGGTTTTGGAGAACATCAGGTAGGTTTAGGGGGACTTTGGGGGCAGATTCAAGGTTTTTAGGGTTTTCTTCTGTTTTTTTTCTAGTGATCCAGTTGTTTTTCGGCGTGTTTTTGACGTGTTTTGTGTTCTCCGTTGGGTTTCGTTGGGTTTGCCGTGGTCATCATGGTGGAAAAGTGTAAATTGTGGGTTTTGGAGAACATCAGGTAGGTTTAGGGGGACTTTTGGGGTGGATTCATGGTATTTGTTTTTTTTCTGTTTTTTTTTTTTTTTTTTTTTTTTTTTTGAGGTGATCCCGTTCTTTTTTGGGGTGTTTTTGATGTGTTTTGGGGTCTCCGTTGGGTTTTGTGGGGTTCTTGTTGGTCATCATGTTGGAAAAGTGTAAATTGTGGATTTTGGAGAATATCAGGTGAGTTTAAGTTTTTCTGGGTGGTGAATCTATGGTTTTGGGGGAATTCTTCTGTTTTTTTTAGCATTTTCTTCTGTTTTTTGAGATGATCCCGTTCTTTTTTGGGGTGTTTTTGACGTGTTTTGGGGTCTCCGTTGGGTTTTGTTTGGTTCTTGTTGTTCATCATGGTGAAAACGGGTAAATTGTGGGTATTGGAGAACATCAGGTAGGTTTAGGGGGACTTTTGGGGTGGATCAATGGCTTTTAGGCTTTTCTTTCGGTTTTGGGGGTGATCCCGCTTTTTTTTGTGGTGTTTTTGACGTGTTTTGGGGTTTCCGTTGGGTTTCGTTGATTTCCTAATGTGTTTTAAGTTTGTTGGGAGTGGACTTTGGGATTTGGAGAACATCAGGTAGGTTTAGGGGGACTTTTGGGGTGGATTCATGGTATTTGGGGTTTTCTTCTGTTTTTTTGGGGGGAGTGATCCAATTCATTTTTGGGGTGTTTTTGACGTGTTTTGGGGTCTCCGTTGGGTTTTGTTGGGTTCTTGTTGGTCATCATGTTGGAAAAGTGTAAATTGCGTGTTTTGGAGAACATCAGGTAGGTTTAGTGTCGTTTTGGGGTGGATCTATGTTTTTTTGGGATTTTCTTCCAGTTTTGGGGGTGATTCCGTTCTTGTTTGGGGTGTTTTTGACTTGTTTTGGGGTCTCCGTTGGGTTTTAGTTGGATTCTCTTTGGTCCTTAAGGTAAATGGGAATGGATTGTGCGCTTTTGAAGAAGATCAGGTGAGTTTAGGGTGGTTTTGCGGGGAAATTCATAGTTTTTGGTGTCTTTTCTTCTGATCCAGTTCTTGTTTGGGGTGTTTTTGACGTGTTTTGGGGTTTCCGTTGGGTTTCGTTGAGTTCCTAATGGGTTTTATGGTGGTTGGGAGTGGACATTTGGATTTGGAGAGCATCAGGTACGTTTAGAGTGGTTTTGGGATTGGATCCGTGCTTTTTGGGGTTTTCTTTCGTTTTTGGGGGTGATCCTGTTCTTGTTTGGGGTGTTTTTGATGTGTTTTGTGTTCTCCGTTGGGTTTCGTTGGGTTTTCCGTGGTCATCATGGTGGAAAAGTGTAAATTGTGGGTTTTGGAGAACATCAGGTAGGTTTAGGGGGACTTTTGGGGCAGATTCAAGGTTTTTAGGGTTTTCTTCTGTTTTTTTCTAGTGATCCAGTTGTTTTTCGGCGTGTTTTTGACGTGTTTTGTGTTCTCCGTTGGGTTTCGTTGGGTTTTCCGTGGTCATCATGGTGGAAAAGTGTAAATTGCGTGTTTTGGAGAACATCAGGTAGGTTTAGGGGGACTTTTGTGGTGGATTCATGGTATTTGGGGTTTTCTTTTTTTTTTTTTTGGGGGGGGTGATCCAATTCATTTTTGGGGTGTTTTTGACTTGTTTTGGGGTCTCCGTTGGGTTTTAGTTGGATTCTCGTTGGTCCTTAAGGTAAATGGGAATGGATTGCGGGTTTTGAAGAAGATCAGGTGAGATTATGGTGGTTTTGCGGGGAAATTCATAGTTTTTGGTGTCTTTTCTTCTGATCCCGTTCTTTTTTGGCATGTTTTTGACGTGTTTTGGGGTCTCCGTTGGGTTTCGTTGGGTTTTCCGTGGTCATCATGGTGGAAAAGTGTAAATTGTGGGTTTTGGAGAACATCAGGTAGGTTTAGGGGGACTTTTGGGGTGGATTCATGGTATTTGTTTTTTTTTTTCTGTTTTTTTGGGGTGATCCCGTTCTTTTTTGGGGTGTTTTTGATGTGTTTTGGGGTCTCCGTTGGGTTTTGTTGGTTTCTGATTGGTCATCATGTTGGAAAAGTGTAAATTGTGGGTTTTGGAGAATATCAGGTGAGTTTAATTTTTTTTGGGGGGTGTATCTATGGTTTTGGGGGAATTCTTCTGTTTTTTTTTTAGCGTTTTCTTCTGTTTTTGAGGTGGTCCCGTTCTTTTTTGGGGTGTTTTTGACGTGTTTTGGGGTCTCCGTTGGTTTTTGTTAGGTTCTTGTTGTTCATCATGGTGAAAACGGGTAAATTGTGGGTTTTGGAGAACATCAGGTAGGTTTATGAGGACTTTTGGGGCAGATTCATGGTTTTTAGGGTTTACTTCTGTATTTTTTCTAGTGATCCAGTTGTTTTTCAGCGTGTTTTTGATGTGTTTTGGGTTCTCCGTTGGGTTTCGTTGGGTTTTCCGTGGTCATCATGGTGGAAAAGTTTAAATTGTGTGTTTTGGAGAACATCACGTAGGTTTAGGTTGGTTTTGGGATTGGATCTATGGTTTTGGAGGATTTTTTTCGTTTTTGGAGGTGATCCTGTTCTTTTCTGGGGTGTTTTTGACGTGTTTTGGGTTCTCCGTTGGGTTTTGATGGGTTTTCCGTTGGCATCATGGTGGAAAAGTGTAAATTGTGGGTTTTGGAGAACATCAGGTAGGTTTAGGGGGACTTTTGGGGTGGATTCATGATATATGGGGTTTTCTTCTCTTTGTTTTTTTTTTTTTTTTTTTTTTGGGGGGCGGTGATGCAATTCATTTTTGGGGTGTTTTTGATGTGTTTTGGGGTCTCCATTGGGTTTCGTTGGGTTTTCCGTGGTCATCATGGTGGAAAAGTGCAAATTGTGGGTTTTGGAGAACATCAGGTAGGTTTAGGGGGACTTTTGGGGTGGATTCATGGTATTTGGGGTTTTCTTCTGTTTTTTTTTTTTTTTTTTTTTTTTGGGGGGGGGTGATCCAATTCATTTTTGGGGTGTTTTTGACGTGTTTTGGGGTCTCCGTTCGGTTTTGTTGGGTTCTTGTTGGTCATCATGTTGGAAAAGTGTAAATTGCGTGTTTTGGAGAACATCAGGTAGGTTTAGTGTCGTTTTGGGGTGGATCTATATTTTTGGGGGATTTTCTTCCAGTTTTGGGGGTGATTCCGTTCTTGTTTGGGGTGTTTTTGACTTGTTTTGGGGTCTCCGTTGGGTTTTAGTTGGATTCTCGTTGGTCCTTAAGGTAAATGGGAATGGATTGTGGGTTTTGAAGAAGATCAGGTGAGTTTAGGGTGGTTTTGCGGGGAAATTCATAGTTTTTGATGTTTTTTCTTCTGATCCAGTTCTTTTTTGGGGTGTTTTTGACGTGTTTTGGGGTTTCCGTTGGGTTTCGTTGAGTTCCTAATGGGTTTTATGGTGGTTGGGAGTGGACATTTGGATTTGGAGAGCATCAGGTACGTTTAGAGTGGTTTTGGGATTGGATCCGTGCTTTTTGGGGATTTCTTTCGTTTTTGGGGGTGATCCTGTTCTTGTTTGGGGTGTTTTTGACGTGTTTTGTGGTCTCTGTTTTGTTTCGTTGTGTTTTCCTTGTTCATTTTGGTGGAAAAGGCTGAATAGTGTGTTTTGGAGAACATCAGGTATGTTTAGGGCGTTTTTGGGATTTGATCCGTGCTTTTTGGGGATTTTGTTCCAGTTTTGGGGGTGATTCCGTTCTTGTTTGGGGTGTTTTTGATGTGTTTTGTGTTCTCCGTTGGGTTTCGTTGGGTTTTCCTTTGGCATCATGGTGGAAAAGTGTAAATTGTGGGTTTTGGAGAGCATCAGGTAGGTTTAGGGGGACTTTTGGGGCAGATTCATGGTTTTTAGGGTTTTCTTCTGTTTTTTTTCTAGTGATCCAGTTGTTTTTTGGCATGTTTTTGACGTGTTTTGGGGTCTCCGTTGGGTTTCATTGGGTTTTTCGTGGTCATCATGGTGGAAAAGTGTAAATTGTGGGTTTTGGAGAACATCAGGTAGGTTTAGGGGGACTTTTGGGGTGGATTCATGGTATTTGTTTTTTTTTTCTGTTTTTTTTTTTTTTGAGGTGATCCCGTTTTTTTGGTGGTGTTTTTGACGTGTTTTGGGGTTTCCGTTGCGTTTCGTTGATTTCCTAATGTGTTTTAAGTTTGTTGGGAGTGGACTTTGGGATTTGGAGAACATCAGGTAGGTTTAGTGTGTTTTTGGGTGGATCTATGGTATTTGGGTTTTTCTTCTGTTTTTTTTTTGGGGGGAGTGATCCAATTCATTTTTGGGGTGTTTTTGACTTGTTTTGGGGTCTCCGTTGGGTTTTGTTGGGTTCTTGTTGGTCATCATGTTGGAAAAGTGTAAATTGCGTGTTTTGGAGAACATCAGGTAGGTTTAGTGTCGTTTTGGGTTGGATCTATGTTTTTTGGGGATTTTCTTCCAGTTTTGGGGGTGATTCCGTTCTTGTTTGGGGTGTTTTTGACTTGTTTTGGGGTCTCCGTTGGGTTTTGGTTGGATTCTCGTTGGTCCTTAAGGTAAATGGGAATGGATTGTGCGCTTTTGAAGAAGATCAGGTGAGTTTAGGGTGGTTTTGCGGGGAAATTCATAGTTTTTGGTGTCTTTTCTTCTGATCCAGTTCTTTTCTGGGGTGTTTTTGACGTGTTTTGGGGTTTCCGTTGGGTTTCGTTGAGTTCCTAATGGGTTTTATGGTGGTTGGGAGTGGACATTTGGATTTGGAGAACATCAGGTACGTTTAGAGTGGTTTTGGGATTGGATCCGTGCTTTTTGGGGTTTTCTTTCGTTTTTGGGGGTGATCCTGTTCTTGTTTGGGGTGTTTTTGACGTGTTTTGTGGTCTCTGTTTTGTTTCGTTGTGTTTTCCTTGTTCATTTTGGTGGAAAAGGCTGAATAGTGGGTTTTGGAGAACATCAGGTATGTTTAGGGTGGTTTTGGGATTTGATCCGTGCTTTTTGGGGATTTTGTTCAAGTTTTGGGGGTGATTCCATTATTGTTTGTGGTGTTTTTGACGTGTTTTGTGGTTTCCATTGGGTTTCGTTGAGTTCCTAATGGGTTTTATGGTGGTTGGGAGTGGACATTTGGATTTGGAGAACATCAGGTACGTTTAGAGTGGTTTTGGGATTGGATCCGTGCTTTTTGGGGTTTTCTTTCGTTTTTTGGGGTGATCCTGTTCTTGTTTGGGGTGTTTTTGACGTGTTTTGGGTTCTCCGTTGGGTTTCGTTGGGTTTTCCGTGGTCATCATGGTGGAAAAGTGTAAATTGTGGGTTTTGGAGAACATCAGGTAGGTTTATGAGGACTTTTGGGGCAGATTCAAGGTTTTTAGGGTTTTCTTCTGTTTTTTTTCTAGTGATCCAGTTGTTTTTCGGCGTGTTTTTGACGTGTTTTGGGTTCTCCGTTGGGTTTTGTTGGGTTTTCCGTGGTCATCATGGTGGAAAAGTTTCAATTGTTTGTTTTGGAGAACATCAGGTAGATTTAGGGTGT
Source organism: Aythya marila (assembly GCF_965140915.1). Classification (NCBI taxonomy): domain Eukaryota; kingdom Metazoa; phylum Chordata; class Aves; order Anseriformes; family Anatidae; genus Aythya; species Aythya marila. The sequence goes on along the minus strand of NW_028136763.1, from coordinate 4,716 downwards.
TTTTTGAGTGGATCTATGGTTTTGGGGGATTTTGTTCCAGTTTTGGGGTGATCCCGTTCTTTTTTGGGGTGTTTCTGACGTGTTTTGGGTTCTCCGTTGGGTTTCGTTGGGTTTTCCGTTGGCATCATGGTGGAAAAGTGTAAATTGTGGGTTTTGGAGAACGTCAGGTAGGTTTAGGGGGACTTTTGGGGTGGATTCATGATATATGGGGTTTTCTTCTGTTTTTTTTTTTTTTTTTTTTGGGGGGGGGGGCGGTGATGCAATTCATTTTTGGGGTGTTTTTGATGTGTTTTGGGGTCTCCATTGGGTTTCGTTGGGTTTTCCGTGATCATCATGTTGGAAAAGTGTAAATTGTTGGTTTTGGAGAACATCAGGTAGGTTTAGGTTGGTTTTGGGATTGGATCTATGGTTTTGGGGGATTTTTTTCGTTTTTGGAGGTGATCCTGTTCTTTTCTGGGGTGTTTCTGACGTGTTTTGGGTTCTCCGTTGGGTTTCGTTGGGTTTTCCGTTGGCATCATGGTGGAAAAGTGTAAATTGTGGGTTTTGGAGAACATCAGGTAGGTTTATGAGGACTTTGGGGGCAGATTCAAGGTTTTTAGGGTTTTCTTCTGTTTTTTCTAATGATCCAGTTGTTTTTCGGCGTGTTTTTGACGTGTTTTGGGTTCTCCGTTGGGTTTCGTTGTGTTTTCCGTGGTCATCATGGTGGAAAAGTGTAAATTGTGGGTTTTGGAGAACATCAGGTAGGTTTAGGGGGACTTTTGGGGTGGATTCATGGTATTTGGGGTTTTCTTCTGTTTTTTTTTTTTTTGGGGGGGGGTGATCCAATTCATTTTTGGGGTGTTTTTGACGTGTTTTGGGGTCTCCGTTGGGTTTTGTTGGGTTCTTGTTGGTCATCATGTTGGAAAAGTGTAAATTGCGTGTTTTGGAGAACATCAGGTAGGTTTAGGGGGACTTTTGGGGTGGATCTATGTTTTTTGGGGATTTTCTTCCAGTTTTGGGGGTGATTCCGTTCTTGTTTGGGGTGTTTTTGACTTGTTTTGGGGTCTCCGTTGGGTTTTAGTTGGATTCTCGTTGGTCCTTAAGGTAAATGGGAATGGATTGTGGGTTTTGAAGAAGATCAGGTGAGTTTAGGGTGGTTTTGCGGGGAAATTCATCGTTTTTGGTGTTTTTTCTTTTGATCCAGTTCTTTTTTGGGGTGTTTTTGACGTGTTTTGGGGTTTCCGTTGGGTTTCGTTGAGTTCCTAATGGGTTTTATGGTGGTTGGGAGTGGACATTTGGATTTGGAGAACATCAGGTACGTTTAGAGTGGTTTTGGGATTGGATCCGTGCTTTTTGGGGTTTTCTTTCGTTTTTGGGGGTGATCCTGTTCTTGTTTGGGGTGTTTTTGACGTGTTTTGTGGTCTCTGTTTTGTTTCGTTGTGTTTTCCTTGTTCATTTTGGTGGAAAAGGCTGAATAGTGTGTTTTGGAGAACATCAGGTATGTTTAGGGCGTTTTTGGGATTTGATCCGTGCTTTTTGGGGATTTTGTTCCAGTTTTGGGGGTGATTCCGTTCTTGTTTGGGGTGTTTTTGACGTGTTTTGGGTTCTCCGTTGGGTTTCGTTGGGTTTTCCTTTGGCATCATGGTGGAAAAGTGTAAATTGTGGGTTTTGGAGAACATCAGGTAGGTTTAGGGGCACTTTTGGGGCAGATTCATGGTTTTTAGGGTTTTCTTCTGTTTTTTTCTAGTGATCCAGTTGTTTTTTGGCATGTTTTTGACGTGTTTTGGGGTCTCCGTTGGGTTTCATTGGGTTTTTCGTGGTCATCATGGTGGAAAAGTTTAAATTGCGGGTTTTGGAGAACATCAGGTAGGTTTAGGGGGACTTTTGGGGTGGATTCATGGTATTTGTTTTTTTTTTCTGTTTTTTTTTTTTTTTGAGGTGATCCCGTTTTTTTGGTGGTGTTTTTGACGTGTTTTGGGGTTTCCGTTGCGTTTCGTTGATTTCCTAATGTGTTTTAAGTTTGTTGGGAGTGGACTTTGGGATTTGGAGAACATCAGGTAGGTTTAGTGTGTTTTTCGGTGGATCTATGGTATTTGGGTTTTTCTTCTGTTTTTTTTGGGGGGGAGTGATCCAATTCATTTTTGGGGTGTTTTTGACTTGTTTTGGGGTCTCCGTTGGGTTTTGTTGGGTTCTTGTTGGTCATCATGTTGGAAAAGTGTAAATTGCGTGTTTTGGAGAACATCAGGTAGGTTTAGTGTCGTTTTGGGTTGGATCTATGTTTTTTGGGGATTTTCTTCCAGTTTTGGGGGTGATTCCGTTCTTGTTTGGGGTGTTTTTGACTTGTTTTGGGGTCTCCGTTGGGTTTTGGTTGGATTCTCGTTGGTCCTTAAGGTAAATGGGAATGGATTGTGGGTTTTGAAGAAGATCAGGTGAGTTTAGGGTGGTTTTGCGGGGAAATTCATAGTTTTTGGTCTTCTTTTCTTCTGATCCAGTTCTTGTTTGGGGTGTTTTTGACGTGTTTTGGGGTTTCCGTTGGGTTTCGTTGAGTTCCTAATGGGTTTTATGGTGGTTGGGAGTGGACATTTGGATTTGGAGAACATCAGGTACGTTTAGAGTGGTTTTGGGATTGGATCCGTGCTTTTGGGGGTTTTCTTTCGTTTTTGGGGGTGATCCTGTTCTTGTTTGGGGTGTTTTTGACGTGTTTTGTGGTCTCTGTTTTGTTTCGTTGTGTTTTCCTTGTTCATTTTGGTGGAAAAGGCTGAATAGTGGGTTTTGGAGAACATCAGGTATGTTTAGGGCGTTTTTGGGATTTGATCCGTGCTTTTTGGGGATTTTGTTCCAGTTTGGGGGTGATTCCGTTCTTGTTTGGGGTGTTTTTGACGTGTTTTGTGGTTTCCGTTGGGTTTCGTTGAGTTCCTAATGGGTTTTATGGTGGTTGGAGTGGACATTTGGATTTGGAGAACATCAGGTACGTTTAGAGTGGTTTTGGGATTGGATCCGTGCTTTTTGGGGTTTTCTTTCGTTTTTTGGGGTGATCCTGTTCTTGTTTGGGGTGTTTTTGACGTGTTTTGGGTTCTCCGTTGGGTTTCGTTGGGTTTTCCGTGGTCATCATGGTGGAAAAGTGTAAATTGTGGGTTTTGGAGAACATCAGGTAGGTTTATGAGGACTTTTGGGGCATATTCAAGGTTTTTAGGGTTTTCTTCTGTTTTTTTTCTAGTGATACAGTTGTTTTTCGGCGTGTTTTTGACGTATTTTGGGGTCTCCGTTGGGTTTTGTTGGGTTTTCCGTGATCATCATGTTGGAAAGTGTAAATTGTTGGTTTTGGAGAACATCAGGTAGGTTTAGGTTGGTTTTGGGATTGGATCTATGGTTTTGGGGATTTTTTTCGTTTTTGGAGGTGATCCTGTTCTTTTCTGGGGTGTTTCTGACGTGTTTTGGGTTCTCCGTTGGGTTTTCGTTGGGTTTTCCGTTGGCATCATGGTGGAAAAGTGTAAATTGTGGGTTTTGGAGAACATCAGGTAGGTTTATGAGGACTTTGGGGGCAGATTCAAGGTTTTTAGGGTTTTCTTCTGTTTTTTTCTAGTGATCCAGTTGTTTTTCGGCGTGTTTTTGACGTGTTTTGTGTTCTCCATTGGGTTTTGTTGGGTTTTCTCGTGGTCATCATGGTGGAAAAGTGGTAAATTGTGGGTTTTGGAGAACATCAGGTAGGTTTAGGGGGACTTTTGGGGTGGATTCATGGTATTTGGGGTTTTCTTCTGTTTTTTTTTTTTTTGGGGGGGGGGGTGATCCAATTCATTTTTGGGGTGTTTTTGACGTGTTTTGGGGTCTCCGTTGGGTTTTGTTGGGTTGTTGTTGGTCATCATGTTGGAAAAGTGTAAATTGCGTGTTTTGGAGAACATCAGGTAGGTTTAGTGTCGTTTTGGGGTGGATCTATGTTTTTTGGGGATTTTCTTCCAGTTTTGGGGGTGATTCCGTTCTTGTTTGGGGTGTTTTTGACTTGTTTTGGGGTCTCCGTTGGGTTTTAGTTGGATTCTCATTGGTCCTTAAGGTAAATGGGAATGGATTGTGGGTTTTGAAGAAGATCAGGTGAGTTTAGGGTGGTTTTGCGGGGAAATTCATAGTTTTTGGTGTTTTTTCTTCTGATCCAGTTCTTTTTTGGGGTGTTTTTGACGTGTTTTGGGGTTTCCGTTGGGTTTCGTTGAGTTCCTAATGGGTTTTATGGTGGTTGGGAGTGGACATTTGGATTTGGAGAACATCAGGTACGTTTAGAGTGGTTTTGGGATTGGATCTGTGCTTTTTGGGGATTTTGTTCCAGTTTTGGGGGTGATTCCGTTCTTGTTTGTGGCTTTTTTGATGTGTTTTGGGTTCTCTGTTGGGTTTCGTTGGGTTTTCCGTTGGCATCATGGTGGAAAAGTGTAAATTGTGGGTTTTGGAGAACATCAGGTAGGTTTAGGGGGACTTTTTGGGGTGGATTCATGGTATTTGTTTTTTTTTTTTCTGTTTTTTTTTGGGGTGATCCCGTTCTTTTTTGTGGTGTTTTTGATGTGTTTTGGGGGTCTCCGTTGGGTTTTGTTGGGTTCTTGTTGGTCATCATGTTGGAAAAGTGTAAATTGTGGGTTTTGGAGAATATCAGGTGAGTTTAAGTTTTTTTGGGTGGTGTATCTATGGTTTTGGGGGAATTCTTCTGTTTTTTTTTTGCCTTTTCTTCTGTTTTTGAGGTGGCCCCGTTCTTTTTTT
>NW_028136764.1:0-7207 GCF_965140915.1 Aythya marila | reverse complement strand
GGTGACACCAGTGGTCTTTGTGTCCTCTTTTATGGATCCATTTCCATTTAAACGGCTTGAATTCTGTATTTAAAAAGAAGAAATTGCAAGATGGATTAACGCAAACACTGCATGTAACATTTTGAAACACAAAACTCTCCTACTGAGTGTTTCTACAAATGGTCTTAACACCTAAAAAGATGCTTAAAACCAAACAAAAAACCCCACACCAAACCCCAAACCCACTAGCAGTTTGGTGCCGTTATCTGCCCTCCCGCTTCCCTGAATTACCTTAATCATATGAGGAAGAAGTCGTGGTCCCAGAAATCCAGCCTGCTTACTATTAGCCCCCTGCTGACCAGGAGGGAATGAACAGGGATAAGATGGTGCTGGCAAGTAAAACGCACGTTCTCCAAGTGTCAAATCATAGCGCCTTCAGAAAAGAGCAGTGATCGTAGTTTAGTTTTTCTTTCAGCCTACTCTTGGATTAAATCCCATCCTATCATTTTAGAGGAACAGCTCATACGATATGGAAGCCTTCTCTACAGAAGGCTTCGCCAAGACTACAGACTGAAAAGTAGAGAACAGTCTTCCTACTAAGACTATCACTTGCAGAGCAATAATTCATTCTTACACCACAGATGACCTTCATTTCTCTCCTTCTCTAAAGTAGCCAGCTACAGATAACACATAGATAGCAATTTACACGAGTGCTGCAGTTTAAGGCCAAGCAACAAAAGATAATAAACGACACAGAGAATTTCAGGTTAGACAGAACTGAATTAGACAAATAATAATCTTCTCCCGGGACAGCAAGAAAAACACTTGCAAAACAGAAAAATATCAATAACAGGAAAGTAAATCTCTTCTGAACACATTTTAAGATTTGTTATTACCTGATATAAAAAAGTATGTAAGCTTGCTGACCAAGAACTCTTTTAATGTCAGTATGCACTACTTTAGCATCATTCATCTGATACCAAAGTCCATTACCAGCCTGCAAATAAAGACAATGATTTCTTTAGGTGAATTGCACGTTTTCCAGTTGAAATCACGGATAGGAACAAAATACACATGTGTCAAATAAAAATATAATGAAATCTTTTTCCCTAGAAACAGTAGCTGCTAGTCATGCTTTAATTGGTTTGCCAGCACAACCTTTACCCTGTTAGAAATGCTGTTGACTTCTACCTTTACATAGCATATATAGTGTCCTGAGTGACAGCTGACACCGTGATGTACCAGCACCGCGTATAAGGCATAGAGCAGTGGTTCTCCCATTGACTGCGACATGTAGGCTCTCAGGTCCAAATACTCCGGATATTTCACCTCCTAAAGAGACATCAAGAAGATAGAAAAATTATCCCAGAGTACTTCGTGGACTAGCCAGAGAAAAACACTTCCAAAAAACACAGACTAGAATTGATTTCTAGAATATATTTCTCGAATATATTTCTTGATTCACTACAAATAAGTCTTCCCATAAACAACGGTTAAGACTAGAAGTTGCAGAGAACTGTTTCCTGATGAATCAGCCTTCTCAGAGGAAAGCATATGCTTCTTGTCAAGCGGGAACTTTATTGATATTAAGAGAAAGAATAAGCCATAGTCGTTAGTCTACAATTATTGTCTGAAAATATTAACAACTTTCAGCTTTGGGGGATGTCCCATTACACAATGATATAGTTGCATTACAGTGGTAAATATACCTTGTTGATCTTTCCACCTGTGAAATCTGCAAATCTTTTCAGTGATATTGTGAGAACCTTGGAAGAACGGTGTATGGTAAATCTCTTGGATGCAGGAACCATCTTTTTACACCTTAAAACCAAGCAGAGATAAGTGTTTGAAGGCATCTTCTTTTTTCGCCCCCAAAACAAACTCCTTTTAATGTCTCACGCATGCCTATGCTATTTGAATGATATTTACTTGCATAATAGGTTGGTCTTTTTTCTTTTCATAAACCCATGCACTGCGTGTCAGGTTTGTTAATACACAGAAGAAGGTCAATTTTCCCAACAACTCAGAGCATAGCGGGAACAGGAATCTCTCACAAAAGGGTATGACCAGGTTGGATGGCAAGGTACCATTTCTTGGTCTACAAAAGTGGCTATTTGAACTCCAATCCTGGATACATTCTTTCAGCTTTCAAGGGAAATACAAATACTGAAAGCGGAACGAGAGAGCCTTGGTCCCCAGGGCTAGAAATTGCAAATAATCTCCAACATAGGTCGACTATCAACATCAAAAATACAACAGAAGCACATGGTCATTCTACAGGAGGGAGACATTTAACAGTAGGAAGTCTTCATGTACTGAGCTTGTCTGGAAAGACACTGAAACCATCTGCCATCCTTTGAAACAAAATAGTTCAGTTTGACACATTGCCCGCTCCAAGGTAGGACCTACGGTGTAAGCAGTGAAAATTAGCCACTAGCCCAGAGAACAACGGAAACTGGGCAGTTTACATCAAGAAAAGTACTGTCGAGAGCTAATAAATAGAAAGAACAAAAGTAGCTCTTTTTGAATTCTGATGGCAAAATACAAGCCAGAGAATTGCAAACCCATAGGGAATGCCTATGAACAAGACTTCCCCCCTCCAAGGAAACAAAAATCCAAGTCTTTTATAAACTTCCACAAAACTTGTAAGTAGATCCAAAGTTTAGAGGTAGTCCAACAGAGTCATGCAACATAGAAAACTGACATCTAGGATTAAGACCTAATTCGTCAAAATCTTACTCGCTACATTTATAGCAATTCTCTCCATCCAGCTCTTCAGGTTTCACAAAGAGTTCCAGAGCTCTGCTAACAGACGAAACCGCCTAGAGCAGCGAGAAAGAAGAGCGCAAAGTCACCGTAATTCAGAATTCCAGAGACATACTAGTAGTTTATAAGAGAATCTTACTAACATACTCAAGCGATCTACTAGGAGCACTGTGAAGAAGGAGGCAGAAAGAGCATGCTCAGCATTGACCTCACCTGGAAGGCATTTGACTTTGGAACAAATACTTTTCCAGTAGCCTAGACAGCATCTACAGTGTGCTTTGTCATCAATACTGGGGACAAATTCATCAGTCTAACAATTAGATGTATATTGAGGTAGAACAACAAAGAAGTATGACAGCATTATAATTTTTGCAGAAAGAGAATTCTTTCCCCTTAAACCCAATGCAAATGTGGAGACTATTTACATGGGTTCCACGGAAGGACAAAGTCCAATCCACTTCCTTAGCACCACCAAGCTCTTACGTTTTAACATTATATGTGGTTTGGTTTTTTAAGTTAAACAAGTTTAATTTAGAAAGTTATGCATGTACTTAAACATCATGAATTATATTTAGAAAACATCTTACCTTTATATCCAAAGTGATATCAAGAAATGCCTCATACGTATCCGAAACTGCTTTGCAATTCAAGCACTTCACTGGAAACAAAATATAAATGCTTAACATTATGTGAAGGAGACTAACTGTCCAAATTCAAGTTGTTGACAGATACTACTTTAGACAAACTACAGACTGCTTTACTACCGACAAAAGACACAGATCAGTTCTAAGGACAGGAATATTTTTTCAAGTACCTCTCGATCTTAGAAATCCTCCAAATATTTGATGAATGATGGTGGTAGCTTGAGAAGATCTGTCCAATCTGGAAATAAATTATAATCAGACCTCAGAAGATTTAAGGCACAGAATTAACTCTTCAAAGAGTTTGATGAAAACCAAGGATGATGTAGACTTGCGTTGCTGATAGTAAATAAGGCACTAAAAGGTGCTAGAGATCATTTCTGAGAGTAAATAAAGGACTAGAAGGTGCTAGAGAATGTATGAAAGTGAACTTGTTTATGCTTACTCGGTGCTTCCGTTCAAGCACGCTTCCTGCATAGCATCAACAGTATAGCGCAAGAACTCGTGTGCGTCTTCTTGACTGCCAAAACGGAAATGTTGTCCTATTCCTAAATAAGAAGATGATAGTATTGACCTCATTTAAAAATGAAATCATTCTTGTATTTCTAAAATCTCTCTTCATTGGAGTGTTAAAACCACTTAGACACATCAAATAATTATTTGAAGATTACAAGCTATCGAAAAGAAACACATCTGAAGCCACTTACGACTGAGATTACTGATAACATGCGTAGGCTCGATGGCATCAACAGTGCAACGCAGGGCCTGGTTAATGTGAGTCTCCATCGTGCACATCATGCAAAAATCTTGTTCACGACCTGAAGAGTGAAAGAGCAAAGCATCCCAGTCCAGCGAAATATCCAGAACTACAAACATCTAAGTACAATTTAAACTATAGATACAATATCCACTCTCCTTGCTACATTCTATTCTCCCAAGATGCCAATGTCCCAACAGTCTTGTAACATTTCATTTCACACAACTTGACAGAAGAAAAATATCCACTAAGCCTGTATTCAAATGCATGTTGTGATGAGAAATCTAAAAGACTACTGCAAAGTCGCAGTTGTAAAGGCTGACAGGAATGTGAACTCCACAGGCTGCAAAATGTATTACTCTCTAAAATTACTACCAAATGCATTACTGTCCAATGCACTTCATTATTCCCATGAAGCAATAAATGATCCTTTAATAAACAAACAAACAAACAAACAAACAAATAACTAACTAAATAAATAAAACATGGTGCATTAATTGCACTCCATATGCTATTCGGAGCCCACTGCTAATACAGTGCTCAAAGCCAGCTGCTACAGGTAAAATCAGGCAAATAAGCTTATCTCACAGAATCACTGCTGTTCTTTCACCTTCAGAGCTATCCAACAGATTCAAAATACTGTTAGAAAGTACTCACATGACTGGCTGTGCTCAAGAGAAAGCATGTAATTGGCAAGTGGGGGTGTGTAGGTCAAACACTGTAGAGTAGCATTAAGAAAACATGTGTTGCCAAGATTGTACAGGCCAACTCCAACACTTTGTGTTTCTCGCCAATCCATACAAATCTTCTCAGGTGGAAAAAGAATGCTCTGTGGCGGAGCAATTCCATCATTAACGACTGCAAGAAAGTTAAATTTAAAAAGAGATCTTGTTTGTTTGTTTCGAAGAAAGGTATTTAAAAAAATACTATTCTGCAGGAGCACCTAGAGGAGCTAGCTACAATCCAAACCAGAAAAACTTATTGCAGACAGCTTTAATACCACCAAATTCAAATTGGCTGGTCAACACAATGTTTTGGGGAAAAAAAAAACAAAACCAAAAACAACTTTAGTCAACCATTTTAATTTTTCTAAGGCAAGGCTAACTGCCATTCTGTTTGTAGCACCTAATGCCAAGTTCCTCTCCATCTATAATCTTTAACCTGATTAACTCAACTACTGTTTTTTTCCTTATTATAACTTAAACCACAAACTTAGACTTGAAATTATACGGTAAAAACGTAAAAACTAGGAACTAGGAATGACGGTACCCCTACAGATACCAGATTTTTTCCTGAGCAATGTTATCCTTCAAAAAACCTGTGAAAAATGGAAGCTGTGAATAGCAACAATCAAACACTTTTCTCTGCAAAACAGAAAAGACATGGAGGAATCTGTGCATTACAAAAAGCTCCCCGTATTTCTCTGTTGACTGTAAATATATCAAAATTAATTTCTGTAACATCAGTCACTTCAGTTGCCTTAGGGGATTCGCTTTTGAAGTCTTTCTTCACAGTAGTCCCCTTCTCTATCAGTGCAACAAGTAAGAACTGCATTTTCTACTTTTGCTTTGAAGACAATGGAGGCAGGATAGAACGCACACTTACTTAGATCTCTTGGGGCAAAAGCCTTAGATTTTTCAGATGATCTACAGTAAATAGCACCTCCACGTCCTTGGGCCACAGAGACTTGGCTTGAATCTTCTGCAGGCACTATCCGGCCCCAGTTGGCGGTGCGTGACATCAGTATTTTAGGACTTGGTTTCTTGGATTTGCCAGACCGCCTTGAAGAGGGCTTTTTAGGCTTTGAAGATTTGGGCTTCTTAGCTACGGTCATTGTTCACATCTGCGACAGAGACAGAAGTTCTGGTTGACGTAAGACTATCAAGAAGCACTCCAAGAAGAAAAGAGTAACAGAAGTCCTGTCACTTAATCTCAAAGAAACAGCCTTAAGAACTAAATCGCTGGTATGAATGATTTAAAAAGAATCCCCAAACTAAACACACAAAGTGAAAATTTCCATCTAAACTCTATCAGTATTACTTTTCGCTTCTGCAGAACTAGTGGCTGATGCCATTTCTTTCCCTTCCGTAGGATTTTAATCCATTACAACTCTGGAGTCTTTTTAATATAAAAATGTAGAAGACATTCTCTGAGGGGAATCAGTTATTTATTGATTTCCGGAGTTGCGCAATTATCTGTTAATTAGTACCTATGATCTAATAGATAATTGTTGCAATTATCTATTGCTGGCATTAGTAACGGAACACTATTACTTCACTGCCTGCGTTTTTCTGTTTCGTCTGCACAAAGGTACCCAGAACTCACTGCTACTTTTCTTCTGTCTTTCCAGGGCTCGCCCTCTACCTCACTGTCTACTGCACCAGTCATGAGGGGTTTGTTGTGATTCTATAATGAGCCTAGCTTTTAAATACACCTTTCATGGGCGTCACTTGGTGATAGCAAGTTAATCTGTGAGGGCTCCTCAGTCTACATCATGCGGTCGCTTTTTCCAGGTGAAAAAGCGGAGCTGTAAGTGGCAGTACACCAAAGCCCTGGCATGCTGAGATCCAAGAGGAGAGATGTTTGGCCCTCCTTTTCACTCCTGGGAACCATATACCTCAAAACCCACAGAGGATGGGCTATATCTCAGAGAAATCTTGGGAAAGGAGAGCATGAAGAGCATGTTTGCAAATTTATTTCTCCCTGGGCTTCTTCTGCTTCTCCAAGAAAGACGAGTTTGAATATAACTTTGGCAGCAGTACTTCTGGTGTTTTACTCCTACCACATTTAAAACTCCTACGACAAACTGAAAAGTTAGACTAAAAAGCAGCTCTTTCCGTTCTCCTTTCTAAAGTTGCACGCTTTCCTCATGCAAAACAACAGGGGAATGTAAGCTAGAAACGGAAATGCTGAATGTAAAACAAAACAAAACAAACCTCAGCCCTCCAGGACAAAAGCCAATAACTGCTACAAAGTCCTTTTTAAAATGCTGATTAGGTTTCAAGGTGATACCGCTTTAAATAAGCGTAGTTGTGTGTCCATAGGCAGAAGCTGAATAATGACA
>NW_028136765.1:0-56893 GCF_965140915.1 Aythya marila | reverse complement strand
GTTTTGTTGTGTTCCTGTTGGTCTTTATGTTAAATAGGTGTGGATTGTGGGTTTTGGAGAACTTCAGGTAGGTTTAGGGTGGTTTTGGGGTGGATCTATGGTTTTGGGGGATTTTCTTTCAGTTTTGGGGGTGATGCCATTCTTGTTTGGGGTGTGTTTGACGTTTTTTGGGGTCTCTGTTGGTTTTGTTGGGTTCTCGTTGGTCATCATGGTGGAAAAGTGTAAATTGTGGGTTTTGGAGAAGATCAGGTAGGTTTAGGGTGGTTTTGGGGTGGATCTATGGTTTTGGGGGATTTTCTTCCAGTTTTGGGGGTGATGCCGATATTTTTTGGGGTGTTTTTTAAGGTTTTTGGGGTCTCTGTTTGGATTTGTTGTGTTCTTGTTGGTCATTATGTTAAATAGATGTGGATTGTGGGTTTTGGAGAAGATCAGGTAGGTTTAGGGTGGTTTTGGGTTTGATCTATGGTTTTGGCGGATTTTCTTTCAGTTTTGGGTGTGATGCCATTCTTGTTTGGGGTGTTTTTTAAGGTTTTTGGGGTCTCTGTTTGGTTTTGTTGGGTTCTCGTTTGTCATCATGGTGGAAAAGGGTATATTGTGGGTTTTGGAGAACATCAGGTAGGTTAGGGTGGTTTGGGGATCTATGGTATTCAGTTTTTTTTTTTTTTTTGGGGGGGAGTGGGGGGGGTGATCCTGGACTTTTTGTGTTGTTTTTGACGTGTTTTGGTGTCTCCGTTGTGTTTCATTGGGTTTTCCATGGTCATCGTGTTGTAAAAGTGTAAATTGTGGGTTTTGGAGAACTTCAGGTAGGTTTAGGGGGAGTTTTCACGTGGATTCATGGTATTTGGGGTTTTCTTCTTTTTGGGGGAGTGATCCTCTCCTTTCTTCGGGTGATTTTGAAGTGTTTTGGGGTTTCCGTTGCGTTTCGTTGAGTTCCTAATGTGTTTTATGGTGGTTGGGAGTGTGCTTTGGGATTAGGAGGACATCAGGTAGGTTTAGGGTGTCTTTGGGGTGGATCTATGGTATTTGGGGTTTTCTTCTATTTTTTGGCGTGATCCTGTTCTTTTTTTTTGGGTGTATTTGACGTGTTTTGTGGTCTCCGTTGGGTTTTGTTGTGTTCCTGTTGGTCTTTATGTTAAATATGTGTGGATTGTGGGTTTTGGAGAACTTCAGGTAGGTTTAGGGTGGTTTTGGGGTGGATCTATGGTTTTGGGGGATTTTCTTCCAGATTTGGGGGTGATGCCGATATTTTTTGGGGTGTTTTTGACGTGTTTTGGGGTCTCCATTAGCTTTTGTTGTGTTCTTGTTGGTCATTATGTTAAATAGGTGTGGATTGTGGGTTTTGGAGAAGATCAGGTAGGTTTAGGGTGGTTTTGGGGTGGATCTATGGTTTTGGCGTATTTTCTTCCAGATTTGGGGGTGATGCCGATATTTTTTGAGGTGTTTTTGAAGTGTTTTGGGGTCTCTGTTGGGTTTATTTGCGTTCTCATTGGTCATCATGGTGGAAAACGTTACATTGTGGGTTTTGGAGAAGATCAGGTAGGTTTAGGGAGTCTTTGGGGTGGATCTATGGTATTTGGGGTTTTCTTCTATTTTTTGGCATGAACCTGTTCTTTTTTCGGGTGTTTTTGATGTGTTTTGGGGTCTCTGTTGGGTTTTGTTGTGTTCTTGTTGGTCATTATGTTAAATAGGAGTGGATTGTGGGTTTTGGAGAAGATCAGGTAGGTTTACGGTGTCTTTGGGGTGGATCTATGGTATTTGGGGTTTTCTTCTATTTTTTGGCATGAACCTGTTCTTTTTTGGGGTGTTTTTGATGTGTTTTGGGGTCTCCGTTGGGTTTTGTTGTGTTCTTGTTGGTCATTATGTTAAATAGGAGTGGATTGTGGGTTTTGGAGAAGATCAGGTAGGTTTAGGGTGGTTTTGGGTTTGATCTATGGTTTTGGGGGATTTTCTTCCAGATTTGGGGGTGATGCCATTCTTGTTTGGGGTGTTTTTTAAGGTTTTTGGGGTCTCTGTTTTGTTTTGTTGGGTTCTCGTTGGTCATCATGGTGGAAAAGTGTACATTGTGGGTTTTGGAGAAGATCAGGTAGGTTTAGGGTGGTTTTGGGGTGGATCTATGGTTTTGGGGGATTTTCTTCCAGTTTTGGGGGTGATGCCATTCTTGTTTGGGGTGTTTTTTAAGGTTTTTGGGGTCTCTGTTTGGTTTTGTTGGGTTCTCGTTGGTCATCATGGTGGAAAAGGGTAAATTGTGGGTTTTGGAGAAGATCAGGTAGGTTTAGGGTGGTTTTTGGGTGGATCTGGGGTATTCATTTTTTTTTTTGTTTGTTTTGGCGGGGGGGGGGGGGGGGGCTGATCTTGGACTTTTTGTGTTGTTTTTGACGTGTTTTGGGGTCTCCGTTGTGTTTCATTGGGTTTTCCATGGTCATCGTGTTGTAAAAGTGTAAATTGTGGGTTTTGGAGAAGTTCAGGTAGGTTTAGGGGGAGTTTTCACGTGGTTTCATGGTATTTGTGGTTTTCTTCTTTTGGGGGAGAGTGATCCTCTCCTTTCTTCGGGTGATTTTGAAGTGTTTTGGGGTTTCCGTTGCGTTTCGTTGAGTTCCTAATGTGTTTTATGGTGGTTGGGAGTGTGCTTTGGGATTAGTAGAACATCAGGTAGGTTTAGGGTGTCTTTGGGGTGGATCTATGGTATTTGGGGTTTTCTTCTATTTTTTGGCGTGATCCTGTTCTTTTTTTTTGGGTGTATTTGACGTGTTTTGGGGTCTCCGTTGGGTTTTGTTTTGTTCCTGTTGGTCTTTATGTTAAATAGGTGTGGATTGTGGGTTTTGGAGAACTTCAGGTAGGTTTAGGGTGGTTTTGGGGTGGATCTATGGTTTTGGGGGATTTTCTTTCAGTTTTGGGGGTGATGCCATTCTTGTTTGGGGTGTTTTTGACGTTTTTTGAGGTCTCTGTTGGGTTTTGTTGGGTTCTCGTTGGTCATCATGGTGGAAAGGTAAATTGTGGGTGTTGGAGAAGATCAGGTAGGTTTAGGGTGGTTTTGGGGTGGATCTATGGTTTTGGGGGATTTTCTTCCAGATTTGGGGGTGATGCCGATATTTTTTGGGGTGTTTTTTAAGGTTTTTGGGGTCTCTGTTTGGTTTTGTTGTGTTCTTGTTGGTCATTATGTTAAATCGATGTGGATTGTGGGTTTTGGAGAACATCAGGTAGGTTTTAGGGTGGTTTTGGGTTTGATCTATGGTTTTGGCAGATTTTCTTTCAGTTTTGGGTGTGATGCCATTCTTGTTTGGGGTGTTTTTTAAGGTTTTTGGGGTCTCTGTTTGGTTTTCTTGGGTTCTCGTTGGTCATCGTGTTGTAAAAGTGTAAATTGTGGGTTTTGGAGAACTTCAGGTAGGTTTAGGGGGAGTTTTCACGTGGATTCATGGTATTTGGGGTTTTCTTCTTTTTGGGGGAGTGATCCTCTCCTTTCTTCGGGTGATTTTGAAGTGTTTTGGGGTTTCCGTTGCGTTTCGTTGAGTTCCTAATGTGTTTTTATGGTGGTTGGGAGTGTGCGTTGGGATTAGGAGGACATCAGGTAGGTTTAGGGTGTCTTTGGGGTGGATCTATGGTATTTGGGGTTTTCTTCTATTTTTTGGCGTGATCCTGTTCTTTTTTTTGGGTGTATTTGACGTGTTTTGGGGTCTCCGTTGGGTTTTGTTGTGTTCCTGTTGGTCTTTATGTTAAATAGGTGTGGATTGTGGGTTTTGGAGAACTTCAGGTAGGTTTAGGGTGGTTTTGGGGTGGATCTATGGTTTTGGGGGATTTTCTTTCAGTTTTGGGGGTGATGCCATTCTTGTTTGGGGTGTGTTTGACGTTTTTTGGGGTCTCTGTTGGTTTTGTTGGGTTCTCGTTGGTCATCATGGTGGAAAAGTGTAAATTGTGGGTTTTGGAGAAGATCAGGTTAGGTTTAGGGTGGTTTTGGGGTGGATCTATGGTTTTGGGGGATTTTCTTCCAGTTTTGGGGGTGATGCCGATATTTTTTGGGGTGTTTTTTAAGGTTTTTGGGGTCTCTGTTTGGATTTGTTGTGTTCTTGTTGGTCATTATGTTAAATAGATGTGGATTGTGGGTTTTGGAGAAGATCAGGTAGGTTTAGGGTGGTTTTGGGTTTGATCTATGGTTTTGGCGGATTTTCTTTCAGTTTTGGGTGTGATGCCATTCTTGTTTGGGGTGTTTTTTAAGGTTTTTGGGGTCTCTGTTTGGTTTTGTTGGGTTCTCGTTTGTCATCATGGTGGAAAAGGGTATATTGTGGGTTTTGGAGAAGATCCGGTAGGTTTAGGGTGGTTTTTGGGTGGATCTATGGTTTTGGCGTATTTTCTTCCAGATTTGGGGGTGATGCCGATATTTTTTGGGGTGTTTTTGAAGTGTTTTGGGGTCTCTGTTGGGTTTATTTGCGTTCTCATTGGTCATCATGGTGGATAAGGGTACATTGTGGGTTTTGGAGAACATCAGGTAGGTTTAGGGTGTCTTTGGGGTGGATCTATGGTATTTGGGGTTTTCTTCTATTTTTTGGCATGAACCTGTTCTTTTTTCGGGTGTTTTTGATGTGTTTTGGGGTCTCCGTTGGGTTTTGTTGTGTTCTTGTTGGTCATTATGTTAAATAGGAGTGGATTGTGGGTTTTGGAGAAGATCAGGTAGGTTTAGGGTGCCTTTGGGGTGGATCTATGGTATTTGGGGTTTTCTTCTATTTTTTGGCATGAACCTGTTCTTTTTTGGGTTGTTTTTGATGTGTTTTGGGGTCTCCGTTGGGTTTTGTTGTGTTCTTGTTGGTCATTATGTTAAATAGGAGTGGATTGTGGGTTTTGGAGAAGATCAGGTAGGTTTAGGGTGGTTTTGGGGTGGATCTATGGTTTTGGCGTACTTTCTTCCAGATTTGGGGGTGATGCCGATATTTTTTGGGGTGTTTTTGACGTGTTTTGGGGTCTCCGTTGTGTTTCATTGGGTTTTCCATGGTCATCATGGTGGAAAAGGGTAAATTGTGGGTTTTGGAGAACATCAGGTAGGTTTAGGGTGTCTTTGAGGTGGATCTATGGTATTTGGGGGTTTTCTTCTATTTTTTGGCGTGATCCTGTTCTTTTTTTTTGGGTGTATTTGACGTGTTTTGGGGTCTCCGTTGGTTTTTTTTGTGTTCCTGTTAGTCTTTATGTTAAATAGGTGTGGATTGTGGGTTTTGGAGAACTTCAGGTAGGTTTAGGGTGGTTTTGGGGTGGATCTATGGTTTTGGGGGATTTTCTTTCAGTTTTGGGGGTGATGCCGTTCTTGTTTGGGGTGTGTTTGACGTTTTTTGAGGAATCTGTTGGGTTTTGTTGGGTTCTCGTTTGTCATCATGGTGGAAAAGGGTAAAATGTGGGTTTTGGAGAACATCAGGTAGGTTTAGGGTGGTTTTGGGGTGGATCTATGGTATTCAGTTTTTTTTTTTTTTTTTTTTGGGGGGGGGATGTGATCCTGGAGTTTTCGTGTTGTTTTTGATGTGTTTTGGGGTCTCCTTTGTGTTTCATTGGGTTTTCCATGGTCATCGTGTTGTAAAAGGGTAATTTGTGGGTTTTTGAGAACTTCAGGTAGGTTTAGGGGGAGTTTTCACGTGGATTCATGGTATTTGGGGTTTTCTTCTTTTTGGGGGAGTGATCCTCTCCTTTCTTCGGGTGATTTTGAAGTGTTTTGGGGTTTCCGTTGCGTTTCGTTGAGTTCCTAATGTGTTTTATGGTGGCTGGGAGTGTGCTTTGGGATTAGGAGAACATCAGGTAGGTTTAGGGTGTCTTTGGGGTGGATCTATGGTATTTGGGGTTTTCTTCTATTTTTTGGCATGAACCTGTTCTTTTTTGGGGTGTTTTTGATGTGTTTTGGGGTCTCCGTTGGGTTTTGTTGTGCTTTTGTTGGTCACTAAGTTAAATAGGAGTGGATTGTGGGTTTTGGAGAAGATCAGGTAGGTTTAGGGTGGTTTTGGGGTGGATCTATGGTTTTGGCGTACTTTCTTCCAGATTTGGGGGTGATGCCGATATTTTTTGGGGTGTTTTTGACGTGTTTTGGGGTCTCCGTTGTGTTTCATTGGGTTTTCCATGGTCATTTTGTTGGAAAAGTGTAAATTGTGGGTTTTGGAGAACATCAGGTAGGTTTAGGGTGTCTTTGAGGTGGATCTATGGTATTTGGGGTTTTCTTCTATTTTTTGGCGTGATCCTGTTCTTTTTTTTGGTGTATTTGACGTGTTTTGGGGTCTCCGTTGGGTTTTGTTGTGTTCCTGTTGGTCTTTATGTTAAATAGGTGTGGATTGTGGGTTTTGGAGAACTTCAGGTAGGTTTAGGGTGGTTTTGGGGTGGATCTATGGTTTTGGGGGATTTTCTTTCAGTTTTGGGGGTGATGCCGTTCTTGTTTGGGGTGTTTTTTTAAGGTTTTTGGGGTCTCTGTTGGGTTTTGTTGGGTTCTCGTTGGTCATCATGGTGGAAAATTGTAAATTGTGGGTTTTGGAGAACATCAGGTAGGTTTAGGGTGGTTTTGGGGTGGATCTATGGTATTCAGTTTTTTTTTTTGTTTTTGGGGGGGGGGGGGGGGGGATGATCCTGGGCTTTTTGTGTTGTTTTTGACGTGTTTTGGGGTCTCCGTTGTGTTTCATTGGGTTTTCCATGGTCATCGTGTTGTAAAAGGGGTAAATTGTGGGTTTTGGAGAACTTCAGGTAGGTTTAGGGGGAGTTTTCACGTGGATTCATGGTATTTGGGGTTTTCTTCTTTTTGGGGGAGCGATCCTCTCCTTTCTTCGGGTGATTTTGAAGTGTTTTGGGGTTTCCGTTGCGTTTCGTTGAGTTCCTAATGTGTTTTATGGTGGTTGGGAGTGTGCTTTGGGATTAGGAGAACATCAGGTAGGTTTAGGGTGTCTTTGGGGTGGATCTATGGTATTTGGGGTTTTCTTCTATTTTTTGGCGTGATCCTGTTCTTTTTTTGTGGGTGTATTTGACGTGTTTTGGGGTCTCCGTTGGGTTTTGTTGTGTTCCTGTTGGTCTTTATGTTAAATAGGTGTGGATTGTGGGTTTTGGAGAACTTCAGGTAGGTTTAGGGTGGTTTTGGGGTGGATCTATGGTTTTGGGGGATTTTCTTCCAGTTTTGGGGGTGATGCCATTCTTGTTTGGGGTGTTTTTTAAGGTTTTTGGGGTCTCTGATGGGTTTTGTTGGGTTCTCGTTGGTCATCATGGTGGAAAAGGGTAAAATGTGGGTTTTGGAGAACATCAGGTAGGTTTAGGGTGGTTTTGGGGTGGATCTATGGTATTCAGTTTTTTTTTTTTTTTTTTTTTTGGGGGGGGGGGGGGGGGTGATCCTGGACTTTTCGTGTTGTTTTTGATGTGTTTTGGGGTCTCCTTTGTGTTTCATTGGGTTTTCCATGGTCATCGTGTTGTAAAAGGGTAAATTGTGGGTTTTGGAGAACTTCAGGTAGGTTTAGGGGGAGTTTTCACGTGGATTCATGGTATTTGGGGTTTTCTTCTTTTTGGGGGAGTGATCCTTCTCCTTTCTTCGGGTGATTTTGAAGTGTTTTGGGGTTTCCGTTGCGTTTCGTTGAGTTCCTAATGTGTTTTATGGTGGCTGGGAGTGTGCTTTGGGATTAGGAGAACATCAGGTAGGTTTAGGGTGTCTTTGGGGTGGATCTATGGTATTTGGGGTTTTCTTCTATTTTTTGGCGTGATCCTGTTCTTTTTTTTGGGTGTATTTGACGTGTTTTGGGGTCTCCGTTGGGTTTTGTTGTGTTCCTTTTGGTCTTTATGTTAAATAGGAGTGGATTGTGGGTTTTGGAGAACTTCAGGTAGGTTTAGGGTGGTTTTGGGGTGGATCTATGGTTTTGGGGGATTTTCTTTCAGTTTTGGGGGTGATGCCGTTCTTGTTTGGGGTGTTTTTGACGTGTTTTGGGGTCTCCATTAGGTTTTGTTGTGTTCTTGTTGGTCATTATGTTAAATAGGTGTGGATTGTGGGTTTTGGAGAACTTCAGGTAGGTTTAGGGTGGTTTTGGGTTTGATCTATGGTTTTGAAAGATTTTCTTCCAGTTTTGGGGGTGATGCCATTCTTTTTTGGTGTGTTTTTTAAGGTTTTTGGGGTCTCTGTTTTGTTTTGTTGGGTTCTCGTTGGTCATCATGGTGGAAAAGTGTAAATTGTGGGTTTTGGAGAAGATCAGGTAGGTTTAGGGTGGTTTTGGGGTGGATCTATGGTTTTGGGGGATTTTCTTCCTGTTTTGGGGGTGATGCCATTCTTGTTTGGGGTGTTTTTTAAGGTTTTTGGGGTCTCTGTTTGGTTTTGTTGTGTTCTTGTTGGTCATTATGTTAAGTAGGAGTGGATTGTGGGTTTTGGAGAAGATCAGGTAGGTTTAGGGTGGTTTTGGGGTGGATCTATGGTTTTGGCGTATTTTCTTCCAGATTTGGGGGTGATGCCGATATTTTTTGGGGTGTTTTTGACGTGTTTTGGGGTCTCTGTTGGGTTTATTTGCGTTGTCATTGGTCATCATGGTGGAAAAGTGTACATTGTGGGTTTTGGAGAACATCAGGTAGGTTTAGGGTGGTTTTGGGGTGGATCTATGGTATTTGGGGTTTTCTTCTATTTTTTGGCATGAACCTGTTCTTTTTCAAGGTGTTTTTGATGTGTTTTGGGGTCTCCGTTGGGTTTTGTTGTGTTCTTGTTGGTCATTATGTTAAATAAGAGTGGATTGTGGGTTTTGGAGAAGATCAGGTAGGTTTAGGGTGGTTTTGGGGTGGATCTATGGTTTTGGCGTATTTTCTTCCAGATTTGGGGGTGATGCCGTTCTTGTTTGGGGTGTTTTTGACGTGTTTTGGGGTCTCCGTTGTGTTTCATTGGGTTTTCCATGGTCATTTTGTTGGAAAAGTGTAAATTGTGGGCTTTGGAGAACATCAGGTAGGTTTAGGGTGTCTTTGAGGTGGATCTATGGTATTTGGGGGTTTTCTTCTATTTTTTGGCGTGATCCTGTTCTTTTTTTTGTGGGTGTATTTGACGTGTTTTGGGGTCTCCGTTGGGTTTTGTTGTGTTCCTTTTGGTCTTTATGTTAAATAGGTGTGGATTGTGGGTTTTGGAGAACTTCAGGTAGGTTTAGGGTGGTTTTGGGGTGGATCTATGGTTTTGGGGGATTTTCTTTCAGTTTTGGGGGTGATGCCGTTCTTGTTTGGGGTGTGTTTGACGTTTTTTGGGGTCTCTGTTGGGTTTTGTTGGGTTCTCGTTGGTCATCATGGTGGAAAAGGGTAAAATGTGGGTTTTGGAGAAGAACAGGTAGGTTTAGGGTGGTTTTGGGGTGGATCTATGGTTTTGGGGGATTTTCTTCCAGTTTTGGGTGTGGTGCCATTCTTGTTTGGGGTGTTTTTTATGTTTTTTGGGGTCTCTGTTTGGTTTTGTTGTGTTCTTGTTGGTCATTATGTTAAATAGGAGTGGATTGTGGGTTTTGGAGAAGATCAGGTAGGTTTAGGGTGGTTTTGGGGTGGATCTATGGTTTTGGGGGATTTTCTTCCAGTTTTGGTGGTGATGCCGTTCTTGTTTGGGGTGTTTTTGACGTGTTTTGGGGTCTCCATTAGGTTTTGTTGTGTTCTTGTTGGTCATTATGTTAAATAGGTGTGGATTGTGGGTTTTGGAGAACTCCAGGTAGGTTTAGGGTGGTTTTGGGGTGGATCTATGGTTTTGGGGGATTTTCTTTCAGTTTTGGGGGTGATGCCGTTCTTGTTTGGGGTGTTTTTTAAGGTTTTTGGGGTCTCTGTTGAGTTTTGTTGGGTTCTCGTTGGTCATCATGGTGGAAAATTGTAAATTGTGGGTTTTGGAGAACATCAGGTAGGTTTAGGGTGGTTTTGGGGTGGATCTATGGTATTCAGTTTTTTTTTTGTTTTGGGTGGGGGGGGGGGTGGATGATCCTGGGCTTTTTGTGTTGTTTTTGACGTGTTTTGGGGTCTCCGTTGTGTTTCATTGGGTTTTCCATGGTCATCGTGTTGTAAAAGGGTAAATTGTGGGTTTTGGAGAACTTCAGGTAGGTTTAGGGGGAGTTTTCACGTGGATTCATGGTATTTGGGGTTTTCTTCTTTTTGGGGGAGTGATCCTCTCCTTTCTTCGGGTGATTTTGAAGTGTTTTGGGGTTTCCTTTGCGTTTTCCTTTGCGTTTCGTTGAGTTCCTAATGTGTTTTATGGGGTTGGGAGTGTGCTTTGGGATTAGGAGAACATCAGGTAGGTTTAGGGTGGTCTTTGGGGTGGATCTATGGATATTGGGTTTTCTTCTATTTTGGCGTGATCCTGGTTCTTTTTTTGTGGGTGTATTTGACGTGTTTTGGGGTCTCCGTTGGGTTTTGTTGTGTTCCTGTTGGTCTTTATGTTAAATAGGTGTGGATTGTGGGTTTTGGAGAACTTCAGGTAGGTTTAGGGTGGTTTTGGGGTGGATCTATGGTTTTGGGGGATTTTCTTTCAGTTTTGGGGTGATGCCGTCTTGTTTGGGGTGTTTTTTAAGGTTTTTGGGGTCTCTGTTGGGTTTTGTTGGGTTCTCGTTGGTCATCATGGTGGAAAAGTGTAAATTGTGGGTTTTGGAGAAGATCAGGTAGGTTTAGGGTGGTTTTGGGGTGGATCTATGGTATTCAGTTTTTTGTTTTTTTTGGGGGGGGGGTGGGGGGGTTGATCCTGGACTTTTTGTGTTGTTTTTGACGTGTTTTGGGGTCTCCGTTGTGTTTCATTGGGTTTTCATGGTCATCGTGTTGTAAAAGGGTAAATTGTGGGTTTTGGAGAACTTCAGGTAGGTTTAGCGGGAGTTTTCACGTGGATTCATGGTATTTGGGGTTTTCTTCTTTTGGGGGAGTGATCCTCTCCTTTCTTCGGGTGATTTTGAAGAGTTTTGGGGTTTCCGTTGCGTTTCGTTGAGTTCCTAATGTGTTTTATGGTGGTTGGGAGTGTGCGTTGGGGATTAGGAGGACATCAGGTAGGTTTAGGGTGTCTTTGGGGTGGATCTATGGTATTTGGGGTTTTCTTCTATTTTTTTGGCGTGATCCTGTTCTTTTTTGGGGTGTATTTGACGTGTTTTGGGGTCTCCGTTGGGTTTTGTTGTGTTCCTGTTGGTCTTTATGTTAAATAGGTGTGGATTGTGGGTTTTGGAGAACTTCAGGTAGGTTTAGGGTGGTTTTGGGTGGATCTATGGTTTTGGGGGATTTTCTTTCAGTTTTGGGGGTGATGCCGTTCTTGTTGGGGTGTGTGTTTGACGTTTTTTGGGGTCTCTGTTGAGTTTTGTTGGTTCTCGTTGGTCATCATGGTGGAAAAGGTAAAATGAGGGTTTTGGAGAAGATCAGGTAGGTTTAGGGTGGTTTTGGGGTGGATCTATGGTTTTGGGGGATTTTCTTCCAGTTTTGGGGGTGATGCCGATATTTTTTGGGTGTTTTGACGTGTTTTGGGGTCTCTGTTGGGTTTATTTGCGTTCTCATTGGTCATCATGGTGGAAAAGGGTAAATTGTGGGTTTTGGAGAAGATCAGGTAGGTTTAGGGTGGTTTTTGGGTGGATCTTATGGTATTTGGGTTTTCTTCTATTTTTTGGCATGAACCTGTTCTTTTTTTGTGGGTGTTTTTGATGTGTTTTGGGGTCTCCGTTGGGTTTTGTTGTGCTTTTGTTTGGTCATTATGTTAAATAGGAGTGGATTGTGGGTTTTGGAGGAAGATCAGGTAGGTTTAGGGTGGTTTTGGGTGGATCTATGGTTTTGGGGGATTTCTTTCAGATTTGGGGGTGATGCCGATATTTTTTGGGGTGTTTTTGACGTGTTTGGGGTCTCCGTTGTGTTTCATTGGGTTTTCCATGGTCATTTTGTTGGAAAATTGTAAATTGTGGGTTTTGGAGAACATCAGGTAGGTTTAGGGTGTCTTTGAGGTGGATCTATGGTATTTGGGGTTTTCTTCTATTTTTTGGCGTGATCCTGTTCTTTTTTTTTGGGTGTATTTGACGTGTTTTGGGGTCTCCGTTGGGTTTTGTTGTGTTCCTGTTGGTCTTTATGTTAAATAGGTGTGGATTGTGGGTTTTGGAGAACTTCAGGTAGGTTTAGGGTGGTTTTGGGGTGGATCTATGGTTTGGGGGATTTTCTTTCAGTTTTTGGGGGTGATGCCGTTCTTGTTTGGGGTGTTTTTAAGGTTTTTGGGGTCTCTGTGAGTTTTGTTGGGTTCTCGTTGGTCATCATGGTGGAAAATTGTAAATTGTGGGTTTTGGAGAACATCAGGTAGGTTTTAGGGTGGTTTGGGGTGTTTCTATGGTATTCAGTTTTTTTTTTTGTTTTGGGTGGGGGGGGGGGGGGGATGATCCTGGGCTTTTTGTGTTGTTTTTGACGTGTTTTGGGGTCTCCGTTGTGTTTCATTGGGTTTTCCATGTCATCGTGTTGTAAAGGGTAAATTGTGGGTTTGGAGAACTTCAGGTAGGTTTAGGGGGAGTTTCATGTGGATTCATGGTATTTGGGGTTTTCTTCTTTTTGGGGGAGTGATCCTCTCCTTTCTTCGGGTGATTTTGAAGTGTTTTGGGGTTTCCTTTGCGTTCGTTGAGTTCCTAATGTGTTTTATGGTGGTTGGGAGTGTGCTTTGGGATTAGGAGAACATCAGGTAGGTTTAGGGTGTCTTTGGGGTGTATCTATGGTATTTGGGGTTTTCTTCTATTTTTTGGCGTGATCCTGTTCTTTTTTTGTGGGTGTATTTGACGTGTTTTGGGGTCTCCGTTGGGTTTTGTTGTGTTCCTGTTGGTCTTTATGTTAAATAGGTGTGGATTGTGGGTTTTGGAGAACTTCAGGTAGGTTTAGGGTGGTTTTGGGGTGGATCTATGGTTTTGGGGATTTTCTTCCAGTTTTGGGGGTGATGCCGTTCTGTTTGGGGTGTTTTTTAAGGTTTTTGGGGTCTCTGTTGGGTTTTGTTGGGTTCTCGTTGGTCATCATGGTTGAAAAGTGTAAAATGTGGGTTTTGGAGAAGATCAGGTAGGTTTAGGGTGGTTTTGGGGTGGATCTATGGTATTCAGTTTTTTTTTTTTTTTGGGGGGGGGTGGGGGGTTGATCCTGGACTTTTGTGTTGTTTTGACGTGTTTTGGTGTCTCCGTTGTGTTTCATTGGGTTTTCCATGTCATCGTGTTGTAAAAGGGTAAATTGTGGGTTTTGGAGAACTTCCAGGTAGGTTTAGGGGGAGTTTTCACGTGGATTCATGGTATTTGGGGTTTTCTTCTTTTTGGGGAGTGATCCTCTCCTTTCTTTCGGGTGATTTTGAAGTGTTTTGGGGTTTCCGATGCGTTTCGTTGAGTTCCTAATGTGTTTTATGGTGGTTGGGAGTGTGCGTTGGGATTAGGAGAACATCAGGTAGGTTTAGGGTGTCTTTGGGGTGGATCTATGGTATTTGGGGTTTTCTTCTATTTTTTGGCGTGATCCTGTTCTTTTTTTGTGGGTGTATTGACGTGTTTTGGGGTCTCCGTTGGGTTTTGTTGTGTTCCTGTTGGTCTTTATGTTAAATAGGTGTGGATTGTGGGTTTTGGAGAACTTCAGGTAGGTTTAGGGTGGTTTTGGGGTGGATCTATGGTTTTGGGGGATTTTCTTTCAGTTTTGGGGGTGATGCCGTTCTTGTTTGGGGTGTGTTTGACGTTTTGGGGTCTCTGTTGGGTTTTGTTGGGTTCTCGTTGGTCATCATGGTGGAAAAGGGTAAAATGTGGGTTTTGGAGAAGATCAGGTAGGTTTAGGGTGGTTTTGGGGTGGATCTATGGTATTCAGTTTTTTTTTTTTTTTTGGGGGGGGGGTGGGGGGGTTGATCCTGGACTTTTTGTGTTGTTTTTGACGTGTTTTGGTGTCTCCCTTGTGTTTCATTGGGTTTTCCATGGTCATCGTGTTGTAAAAGGGTAAATTGTGGGTTTTGGAGAACTTCAGGTAGTTTAGGGGAGTTTTCACGTGGATTCATGGTATTTGGGGTTTTCTTCTTTTTGGGGGAGTGATCCTCTCCTTTCTTCGGGTGATTTTGAAGAGTTTTGGGGTTTCCGTTGCGTTTCGTTGAGTTCCTAATGTGTTTTATGGTGGTTGGGAGTGTGCGTTGGGATTAGGAGAACATCAGGTAGGTTTAGGGTGTCTTTGGGGTGGATCTATGGTATTTGGGGTTTTCTTCTATTTTTTGGCGTGATCCTGTTCTTTTTTTGGGGTGTATTTGACGTGTTTTGGGGTCTCCGTTGGGTTTTGTTGTGTTCCTGTTGGTCTTTATGTTAAATAGGTGTGGATTGTGGGTTTTGGAGAACTTCAGGTAGGTTTAGGGTGGTTTTGGGGTGGATCTATGGTTTTGGGGGATTTTCTTTCAGTTTTGGGGGTGATGCCGTTCTTGTTTGGGGTGTGTTTGACGTTTTTTGGGTCTCTGTTGGTTTTGGTTGGGTTCTCGTGGTCATCATGGTGGAAAAGTGTAAATTGTGGGTTTTGGAGAAGATCAGGTAGGTTTAGGGTGGTTTTGGGTGGATCTATGGTTTTGGGGATTTTCTTCCAGTTTTGGGGGTGATGCCGATATTTTTTTGGGTGTTTTTGACGTGTTTTGGGGTCTCTGTTGGGTTTATTTGCGTTCTCATTGGTCATCATGGTGGAAAAGGGTACATTGTGGGTTTTGGAGAAGATCAGGTAGGTTTAGGGTGGTTTTTGGGTGGATCTATGGTATTTGGGGTTTTCTTCTATTTTTTGGCATGAACCTGTTCTTTTTTGGGGTGTTTTTGATGTGTTTTGGGGTCTCCGTTGGGTTTGTTGTGTGCTTTTGTTGGTCATTATGTTAAATAGGAGTGGATTGTGGGTTTTGGAGAAGATCAGGTAGGTTTAGGGTGGTTTTGGGGTGGATCTATGGTTTGGGGGATTTTCTTTCAGATTTGGGGTGATGCCGATATTTTTGGGGTGTTTTTGACGTGTTTTGGGGTCTCCGTTGTGTTTCATTGGGTTTTCCATGGTCATTTTGTTGGAAAATTGTAAATTGTGGGTTTTGGAGAACATCAGGTAGGTTTAGGGTGTCTTTGAGGTGGATCTATGGTATTTGGGGTTTTCTTCTATTTTTTGGCGTGATCCTGTTCTTTTTTTTTGTGTGTATTTGACGTGTTTTGGGGTCTCCGTTGGGTTTTGTTTGTGTTCCTGTTGGTCTTTATGTTAAATAGGTGTGGATTGTGGGTTTGGAGAACTTCAGGTAGGTTTAGGGTGGTTTTGGGGTGGATCTATGGTTTTGGGGGATTTTCTTTCAGTTTTGGGGGTGATGCCGTTCTTGTTTGGGTGTTTTTTAAGGTTTTTAGGGTCTCTGTTGAGTTTTGTTGGGTTCTCGTTGGTCATCATGGTGGAAAATTGTAAATTGTGGGTTTTGGAGAACATCAGGTAGGTTTAGGGTGGTTGTGGGTGGATCTATGGTATTCAGTTTTTTTTTTTGTTTTGGGTGGGGGGGGGGTGGATGATCCTGGGCTTTTTGTGTTGTTTTTGACGTGTTTTGGGGTCTCCGTTGTGTTTCATTGGGTTTTCCATGGTCATCGTGTTGTAAAAGGGTAAATTGTGGGTTTTGGAGAACTTCAGGTAGGTTTAGGGGAGTTTTCACGTGGATTCATGGTATTTGGGGTTTTCTTCTTTTTGGGGGAGTGATCCTCTCCTTTCTTCAGGTGATTTTGAAGTGTTTTGGGGTTTCCGTTGCGTTTCGTTGAGTTCCTAATGTGTTTTATGGTGGTTGGGAGTGTGCGTTGGGATTAGGAGAACATCAGGTAGGTTTAGGGTGTCTTTGGGGTGGATCTATGGTATTTGGGTTTTCTTCTATTTTTTGGCGTGATCCTGTTCTTTTTTTGTGGGTGTATTTGACGTGTTTTGGGGTCTCCGTTGGGTTTTGTTGTGTTCCTGTTGGTCTTTATGTTAAATAGGTGTGGATTGTGGGTTTTGGAGAACTTCAGGTAGGTTTAGGGTGGTTTTGGGGTGGATCTATGGTTTTGGGGGATTTTCTTCCAGTTTTGGGGGTGATGCCGTTCTTGTGGTTGGGGTGTGTTTGACGTTTTTTGGGGTCTCTGTTGGGTTTTGTTGGGTTCTCGTTGGTCATCATGGTGGAAAAGGGTAAAATGTGGGTTTTGGAGAAGATCAGGTAGGTTTAGGGTGGTTTTGGGGTGGATCTATGGTATTCAGTTTTTTTTGTTTATTTTGGCGGGGGGGGGGGGTTGATCCTGGACTTTTTGTGTTGTTTTTGACGTGTTTTGGTGTCTCCGTTGTGTTTCATTGGGTTTTCCATGGTCATCGTGTTGTAAAAGGGTTAAATTGTGGGTTTTGGAGAACTTCAGGTAGGTTTAGGGGAGTTTTCACGTGGATTCATGGTATTTGGGGTTTTCTTCTTTTTGGGGAGTGATCCTCTCCTTTCTTCGGGTGATTTTGAAGAGTTTTGGGGTTTCTGTTGCGTTTCGTTGAGTTCCTAATGTGTTTTATGGTGGTTGGGAGTGTGCTTTGGGATTAGGAGGACATCAGGTAGGTTTAGGGTGTCTTTGGGGTGGATCTATGGTATTTGGGGTTTTCTTCTATTTTTTGGCGTGATCCTGTTCTTTTTTTGTGGGTGTATTTGACGTGTTTTGGGGTCTCCGTTGGGTTTTGTTGTGTTCCTGTTGGTCTTTATGTTAAATAGGTGTGGATTGTGGGTTTTGGAGAACTTCAGGTAGGTTTAGGGTGTCTTTGGGGTGGATCTATGGTATTTGGGGTTTTCTTCTATTTTTTGGCGTGATCCTGTTCTTTTTTTGTGGGTGTATTTGACGTGTTTTGGGGTCTCCGTTGGGTTTTGTTGTGTTCCTGTTGGTCTTTATGTTAAATAGGTGTGGATTGTGGGTTTTGGGAGAACTTCAGGTAGGTTTAGGGTGGTTTTGGGGTGGATCTATGGTTTTGGGGGATTTTCTTTCAGTTTTGGGGGTGATGCCGTTCTTGTTTGGGGTGTGTTTGACGTTTTTTGGGGTCTCTGTTTGGTTTTGTTGGGTTCTCGTTGGTCATCATGGTGGAAAGGGTAAAAGTGGGTTTTGGAGAAGATCAGGTAGGTTTAGGGTGGTTTTGGGGTGGATCTATGGTATTCAGTTTTTTTTTTTTTTTTTTGGGGGGGGTTGGGGGGGTTGATCCTGACTTTTTGTGTTGTTTTTGACGTGTTTTGGGGTCTCCGTTGTGTTTCATTGGGTTTTCATGGTCATCGTGTTGTAAAAGGGTAAATTGTGGGTTTTGGAGAACTTCAGGTAGGTTTAGGGGGAGTTTTCACGTGGATTCATGGTATTTGGGGTTTTCTTCTTTTTGGGGGAGTGATCCTCTCCTTTCTTCGGGTGATTTTGAAGAGTTTTGGGGTTTCCGTTGCGTTTCGTTGAGTTCCTAATGTGTTTTATGGTGGTTGGGAGTGTGCTTTGGGATTAGGAGGACATCAGGTAGGTTTAGGGTGTCTTTGGGGTGGATCTATGGTATTTGGGGTTTTCTTCTATTTTTGGCGTGATCCTGTCTTTTTTTTTGGGTGTATTTGACGTGTTTTTGGGGTCTCCGTTGGGTTTTGTTGTGTTTCCTGTTGGTCTTTATGTTAAATAGGTGTGGATTGTGGGTTTTGGAGAACTTCAGGTAGGTTTAGGGTGTCTTTGGGGTGATCTATGGTATTTGGGGTTTTCTTCTATTTTTTGGCGTGATCCTGTTCTTTTTTTGTGGGTGTATTTGACGTGTTTTGGGGTCTCCGTTGGGTTTTGTTGTGTTCCTGTTGGTCTTTATGTTAAATAGGTGTGGATTGTGGGTTTTTGGAGAACTTCAGTAGGTTTAGGGTGGTTTTGGGTGGATCTATGGTTTTGGGGGATTTTCTTTCAGTTTTGGGGGTGATGCCGTTCTTGTTTGGGGTGTGTTTGACGTTTTTTGGGGTCTCTGTTGGGTTTTGTTGGGTTCTCGTTGGTCATCATGGTGGAAAGGGTAAAATGTGGTTTTGGAGAAGATCAGGTAGGTTTAGGGTGGTTTTGGGGTGGATCTATGGTATTCAGTTTTTTTTTTTTTTTTTGGGGGGGGTTGGGGGGGTTGATCCTGGACTTTTTGTGTTGTTTTTGACGTGTTTTGGGGTCTCCGTTGTGTTTCATTGGGTTTTCCATGGTCATCGTGTTGTAAAAGGGTAAATTGTGGGTTTTGGAGAACTTCAGGTAGGTTTAGGGGAGTTTTTCACGTGGATTCATGGTATTTGGGGTTTTTCTTCTTTTTGGGGGAGTGATCCTCTCCTTTCTTCGGGTGATTTTGAAGAGTTTTGGGGTTTCCGTTGCGTTTCGTTGAGTTCCTAATGTGTTTTATGGTGGTTGGGAGTGTGCTTTGGGATTAGGAGGACATCAGGTAGGTTTAGGGTGTCTTTGGGGTGGATCTATGGTATTTGGGGTTTTCTTCTATTTTTGGCGTGATCCTGTTCTTTTTTGTGGGTGTATTTGACGTGTTTTGGGTCTCCGTTGGGTTTTGTTGTGTTCCTGTTGGTCTTTATGTTAAATAGGTGTGGATTGTGGGTTTTGGAGACTTCAGGTAGGTTTAGGGTGTCTTTGGGGTGGATCTATGGTATTTGGGGTTTTCTTCTATTTTTTGGCGTGATCCTGTTCTTTTTTTGTGGGTGTATTTGACGTGTTTTGGGGTCTCCGTTGGGTTTTGTTGTGTTCCTGTTGGTCTTTATGTTAAATAGGTGTGGATTGTGGGTTTTGGAGAACTTCAGGTAGGTTTAGGGTGGTTTTGGGGTGGATCTATGGTTTTGGGGGATTTTCTTTCAGTTTTGGGGGTGATGCCGTTCTTGTTTGGGGTGTGTTTGACGTTTTTTGGGTCTCTGTTTGGTTTTGTTGGGTTCTCGTTGGTCATCATGGTGGGAAAAGGGTAAAATGTGGGTTTTGGAGAAGATCAGGTAGGTTTAGGGTGGTTTTGGGGTGGATCTATGGTTTTTGGGGGATTTTTCTTCCAGTTTTGGGTGTGATGCCATTCTTGTTTGGGGTGTTTTTTATGGTTTTTGGGGTCTCTGTTTGGTTTTCACAGAATCACAGAATCACAGAATTTTCTAGGTTGGAAGAGACCTCAAGGTCATCGAGTTCCAACCTCCAACCTAACGCTAACAGCCCTCCACTAAACCATATCCCTAAGCTCTACATCTAAACGTCTTTTGAAGACTTCCAGGGATGGTGACTCCACCACTTCCCTGGGCAGCCTGTTCCAGTGCCTCACAACCCTTTCAGTGAAGAAGTTCTTCCTAACATCTAGCCTAAAACTCCCTGGCTCAACTTAAACCCATTTCCCCTCGTCCTGTCACCAGGCACGTGGGAGAACAGGCCAACCCCCACCTCGCTACAGCCTCCCTTGAGGTACCTAAAAAGAGCGATAAGGTCGCCCCTGAGCCTCCTCTTCTCCAGGCTGAACAAGCCCAGCTCCCTCAGCCGCTCCTCGTAGGACTTGTTCTCCAGGCCCCTCACCAGCTTCGTCGCCCTTCTCTGCACCCGCTCAAGCACCTCCATGTCCTTCTTGTAGCGAGGGGCCCAAAACTGAACACAGTACTCGAGGTGCGGCCTCACCAGAGCTGAGTACAGGGGACGATCACCTCCCTAGCCCTGCTGGTCACGCTGTTCCTAATACAAGCCAGGATGCCGTTGGCCTTCTTGGCCACCTGAGCACACTGCTGGCTCATATTCAGCCGACTGTCCACCATCACTCCCAGGTCCTTCTCTGCCTGGCAGCTTTCCAACCATTCCTCTCCCAGCCTGTAGCTCTGCTTGGGGTTATTGCGCCCCAGGTGCAGGACCCGGCACTTGGCCTTGTTAAACTTCATGCAGTTGACCTCAGCCCATCGGTGCAGCCTATCCAGATCCTCCTGCAGAGCTTTCCTACCCTCAAGCAGATCAACACACGCACCTAACTTGGTGTCATCTGCGAACTTACTGAGGGTGCACTCGATGCCCTCGTCCAGATCATCGATGAAGATATTAAAGAGGACCGGCCCCAGCACCGAGCCCTGGGGGACGCCACTAGTGACTGGCCTCCAACTGACTTGGCTCCATTCACCACGACTCTTTGGGCCCGGCTATCCAGCCAGTTTCTAACCCAACGAAGCGGTGCGCCAGTCCCAAGCCAAGAGCAGCCAGTTTCTTGAGGAGAATGCTGTGGGAGACGGTGTCAAAAGCCTTGCTGAAGTCAAGGTAGACACATCCACAGCCTTTCCCTCATCCACCCAGCGAGTCACTCTGTCATAGAAGGAGATCAGGTTCGTCAGGCATGACCTGCCTTTCATAAGCCATGCTGACTGGGCCTGATCGCCTGCTTCCCCTTCAAGTGCTGCATGATGACTCTCAGGAGGATCTGCTCCATGAGCTTTCCTGGCACCTGAGGTCAAACTGACAGGGTTTTGTTGGGTTCTCGTTGGTCATCATGGTGGAAAAGTGTAAATTGTGGGTTTTGGAGAAGATCAGGTAGGTTTAGGGTGGTTTTGGGGTGGATCTATGGTATTCAGTTTTTTTTTTTTTTTTTGGGGGGAGGAGGGGGGGGGGCTGATCCTGGACTTTCTGTGTTGTTTTTGACGTGTTTTGGGGTCTCCGTTGTGTTTCATTGGGTTTTCCATGGTCATCGTGTTGTAAAAGGGTAAATTGTGGGTTTTGGAGAACTTCAGGTAGGTTTAGGGGGAGTTTTCACGTGGATTCATGGTATTTGGGGTTTTCTTCTTTTTGGGGGAGTGATCCTCTCCTTTCTTCGGGTGATTTTGAAGTGTTTTGGGGTTTCCGTTGCGTTTCGTTGAGTTCCTAATGTGTTTTATGGTGGTTGGGAGTGTGCTTTGGGATTAGGAGAACATCAGGTAGGTTAGGTGTCTTTGGGGTGGATCTATGGTATTTGGGTTTTCTTCTATTTTTTGGCGTGATCCTGTTCTTTTTTTTTGGGTGTATTTGACGTGTTTTGGGGTCTCCGTTGGGTTTTGTTGTGTTCCTGTTGGTCTTTATGTTAAATAGGTGTGGATTGTGGGTTTTGGAGACTTCAGGTTGGTTTACGGTGGTTTTGGGGTGGATCTATGGTTTTGGCGTATTTCTTCCAGTTTTGGGGGTGATGCCGATATTTTTTGGGGTGTTTTTGACGTGTTTTGGGGTCTCCATTAGGTTTTGTTGTGTTCTTGTTGGTCATTATGTTAAATAGGTGTGGATTGTGGGTTTTGGAGAACATCAGGTAGGTTTAGGGTGGTTTTGGGGTGGATCTATGGTTTTGGGGGATTTTCTCCAGTTTTGGGGGTGATGCCATTCTTGTTTGGGGTGTTTTTTAAGGTTTTTGGGGTCTCTGTTTGGTTTTGTTTGGGTCTCGTTGGTCATCATGGTGGAAAAGTGTAAATTGTGGGTTTTGGAGAAGATCAGGTAGGTTTAGGGTGGTTTTGGGGTGGATCTATCGTATTCAGTTTTTGTTTGTTTTTTTTTTTTGGGGGGGGTTGGGTGGGATTATCCTGGACTTTTTGTGTTGTTTTTGACGTGTTTTGGGGTCTCCGTTGTG
Organism: Aythya marila; assembly: GCF_965140915.1. Taxonomy (NCBI): domain Eukaryota; kingdom Metazoa; phylum Chordata; class Aves; order Anseriformes; family Anatidae; genus Aythya; species Aythya marila. The sequence continues at coordinate 35,422 of NW_028136765.1, read as the reverse complement.
TTTCACTGGGTTTTCCATGGTCATCGTGTTGTAAAAGGGTAAATTGTGGGTTTTGGAGAACTTCAGGTAGGTTTAGGGGGAGTTTTCACGTGGATTCATGGTATTTGGGGTTTTCTTCTTTTTGGGGGAGTGATCCTCTCCTTTCTTCGGGTGATTTTGAAGTGTTTTGGGGTTTCCGTTGCGTTTCGTTGAGTTTCCTAATGTGTTTTATGGTGGTTGGGAGTGTGCTTTGGGATTAGGAGAACATCAGGTAGGTTTAGGGTGTCTTTGGGGTGGATCTATGGTATTTGGGGTTTTCTTCTATTTTTTGGCGTGATCCTGTTCTTTTTTTGTGGGTGTATTTGACGTGTTTGGGTCTCCGTTGGGTTTTGTTGTGTTCCTGTTGGTCTTTATGTTAAATAGGTGTGGATTGTGGGTTTTGGAGAAGATCAGGTAGGTTTAGGGTGGTTTTGGGGTGGATCTATGGTTTTGGCGTATTTTCTTCCAGTTTTGGGGGTGATGCCGATATTTTTTGGGGTGTTTTTTGACGTGTTTTGGGGTATCTGTTGGGTTTATTTGCGTTGTCATTGGTCATCATGGTGGAAAAGGGTACATTGTGGTTTTTGGAGAACATCAGGTAGGTTTAGGGTGTCTTTGAGGTGGATGTATGGTATTTGGGGTTTTCTTCTATTTTTTGGCATGAACCTGTTCTTTTTTGGGGTGTTTTTGATGTGTTTTGGGGTCTCCGTTGGGTTTTGTTGTGTTCTTGTTGGTCATTATGTTAAATAGGTGTGGATTGTGGGTTTTGGAGAAGATCAGGTAGGTTTAGGGTGGTTTTGGGGTGGATCTATGGTTTTGGCGTATTTTCTTCCAGTGGTGTGATGCCATTCTTGTTTGGGGTGTTTTTTAAGGTTTTTGGGGTCTCTGTTTGGTTTTGTTGGGTTCTCGTAGGTCTTCATGGTGGAAAAGGGTAAATTGTGGGTTTTGGAGAATATCAGGTAGGTTTAGGGTGGTTTTGGGGTGGATCTATGGTTTTGGGGGATTTTCTTCCAGTTTTGGGGGTGATGCCGATATTTTTTTGGGGTGTTTTTGACGTGTTTTGGGGTCTCTGTTGGGTTTATTTGCGTTGTCATTGGTCATCATGGTGGAAAAGTGTACATTGTGGGTTTTGGAGAACATCAGGTAGGTTTAGGGTGTCTTTGGGGTGGATCTATGGTATTTGGGGTTTTCTTCTATTTTTTGGCATGAACCTGTTCTTTTTTGGGGTGTTTTTGATGTGTTTTGGGGTCTCCGTTGGGTTTTGTTGTGTTCTTGTTGGTCATTATGTTAAATAGGAGTGGATTGTGGGTTTTGGAGAAGATCAGGTAGGTTTAGGGTGGTTTTGGGGTGGATCTATGGTTTTGGGGGATTTTCTTCCAGTTTTGGGGGTGATGCCATTCTTGTTTGGGGTGTTTTTTAAGGTTTTTGGGGTCTCTGTTTGGTTTTGTTGGGTTCTCGTTGGTCATCATGGTGGAAAAGTGTAAATTGTGGGTTTTGGAGAAGATCAGGTAGGTTTAGGGTGGTTTTGGGGTGGATATATGGTATTCAGTTTTTTTTTTTTTTTTTTTTTGGGGGGGTGGTGGATGATCCTGGACTTTTTGTGTTGTTTTTGACGTGTTTTTGGGTCTCCGTTGTGTTTCATTGGGTTTTCCATGGTCATCGTGTTGTAAAAGGGTAAATTGTGGGTTTTGGAGAACATCAGGTAGGTTTAGGGTGGTTTTGGGGTGGATCTATGGTTTTGGGGGATTTTCTTCCAGTTTTGGGGGTGATGCCATTCTTGTTTGGGGTGTTTTTTAAGGTTTTTGGGGTCTCTGTTTGGTTTTGTTGGGTTCTCGTTGGTCATCGTGTTGTAAAAGGGTAAATTGTGGGTTTTGGAGAACTTCAGGTAGGTTTAGGGGGAGTTTTCACGTGGATTCATGGTATTTGGGGTTTTCTTCTTTTTGGGGGAGTGATCCTCTCCTTTCTTCGGGTGATTTTGTAGTGTTTTGGGGTTTCCGTTGCGTTTCGTTGAGTTCCTAATGTGTTTTATGGTGGTTGGGAGTGTGCTTTGGGATTAGGAGAACATCAGGTAGGTTTAGGGTGTCTTTGGGGTGGATCTATGGTTTTGGGGGATTTTCTTTCAGTTTTGGGGGTGATGCCGTTCTTGTTTGGGGTGTGTTTGACGTTTTCTGGGGTCTCTGTTGGGTTTTGTTGGGTTCTCGTTGGTCATCATGGTGGAAAAGGGTAAATTGTGGGTTTTGGAGAAGATCAGGTAGGTTTAGGGTGGTTTTGGGGTGGATCTATGGTTTTGGGGGATTTTCTTCCAGTTTTGGGGGGTGATGCCATTCTTGTTTGGGGTGTTTTTTAAGGTTTTTGGGGTCTCTGTTTGGTTTTGTTGGGTTCTCGTTTGTCATCATGGTGGAAAAGTGTAAATTGTGGGTTTTGGAGAAGATCAGGTAGGTTTAGGGTGGTTTTGGGGTGGATCTATGGTATTCAGTTTTTTTTTTTTTTTTGGGGGGGGGGTGGGGGGGTTGATCCTGGACTTTTTGTGTTGTTTTTGACGTGTTTTGGTGTCTCCGTTGTGTTTCATTGGGTTTTCCATGGTCATCGTGTTGTAAAAGGGTAAATTGTGGGTTTTGGAGAACTTCAGGTAGGTTTAGGGGGAGTTTTCACGTGGATTCATGGTATTTGGGGTTTTCTTCTTTTTGGGGGAGTGATCCTCTCCTTTCTTCGGGTGATTTTGAAGTGTTTTGGGGTTTCCGTTGCGTTTCGTTGAGTTCCTAATGTGTTTTATGGTGGTTGGGAGTGTGCTTTGGGATTAGGAGAACATCAGGTAGGTTTAGGGTGTCTTTGAGGTGGATCTATGGTATTTGGGGTTTTCTTCTATTTTTTGGCGTGATCCTGTTCTTTTTTTGTGGGTGTATATGACGTGTTTTGGGGTCTCCGTTGGGTTTTGTTGTGTTCCTGTTGGTCTTTATGTTAAATAGGTGTGGATTGTGGGTTTTGGAGAACTTCAGGTAGGTTTAGGGTGGTTTTGGGGTGGATCTATGGTTTTGGGGGATTTTCTTCCAGTTTTGGGGGTGATGCCATTCTTGTTTGGGGTGTTTTTTAAGGTTTTTGGGGTCTCTGTTTGGTTTTGTTGGGTTCTCGTTGGTCATCGTGTTGTAAAAGGGTAAATTGTGGGTTTTGGAGAACTTCAGGTAGGTTTAGGGGGAGTTTTCACGTGGATTCATGGTATTTGGGGTTTTCTTCTTTTTGGGGGGGTGATCCTCTCCTTTCTTCGGGTGATTTTGAAGTGTTTTGGGGTTTCCGTTGCGTTTCGTTGAGTTCCTAATGTGTTTTATGGTGGTTGGGAGTGTGCTTTGGGATTAGGAGAACATCAGGTAGGTTTAGGGTGTCTTTGGGGTGGATCTATGGTATTTGGGGTTTTCTTCTATTTTTTGGCGTGATCCTGTTCTTTTTTTGTGGGTGTATTTGACGTGTTTTGGGGTCTCCGTTGGGTTTTGTTGTGTTCCTGTTGGTCTTTATGTTAAATAGGTGTGGATTGTGGGTTTTGGAGAACTTCAGGTAGGTTTAGGGTGGTTTTGGGGTGGATCTATGGTTTTGGGGGATTTTCTTCCAGTTTTGGGGGTGATGCCGATATTTTTTGGGGTGTTTTTTACGTGTTTTGGGGTATCTGTTGGGTTTATTTGCGTTGTCATTGGTCATCATGGTGGAAAAGTGTACATTGTGGGTTTTGGAGAACATCAGGTAGGTTTAGGGTGTCTTTGAGGTGGATGTATTGTATTTGGGGTTTTCTTCTATTTTTTGGCATGAACCTGTTCTTTTTTGGGGTGTTTTTGATGTGTTTTGGGGTCTCCGTTGGGTTTTGTTGTGTTCTTGTTGGTCATTATGTTAAATAGGAGTGGATTGTGGGTTTTGGAGAAGATCAGGTAGGTTTAGGGTGGTTTTGGGTTTGATCTATGGTTTTGGCGTATTTTCTTCCAGATTTGGGGGTGATGCCGATATTTTTGGGGGTGTTTTTGACGTGTTTTGGTGTCTCCGTTGTGTTTCATTGGGTTTTCCATGGTCATTTTGTTGGAAAAGTGTAATTTGTGGGTTTTGGAGAACATCAGGTAGGTTTAGGGTGTTTTTGGGGTGGATCTATGGTTTTGGGGGATTTTCTTCCAGTTTTGGGGGTGATGCCGATATTTTTGGGGGTGTTTTTGACGTGTTTTGGGGTCTCCATTAGGTTTTGTTGTGTTCTTGTTGGTCATTATGTTAAATAGGTGTGGATTGTGGGTTTTGGAGAAGATCAGGTAGGTTTAGGGTGGTTTTGGGGTGGATCTATGGTTTTGGCGTATTTTCTTCCAGTTTTGGGTGTGATGCCATTCTTGTTTGGGGTGTTTTTTAAGGTTTTTGTGGTCTCTGTTTGGTTTTGTTGAGTTCTCGTAGGTCTTCATGGTGGAAAATGGTATATTGTGGGTTTTGGAGAACATCAGGTAGGTTTAGGGTGGTTTTGGGGTGGATCTATGGTTTTGGGGGATTTTCTTCCAGTTTTGGGGGTGATGCCGATATTTTTTTGGGTGTTTTTGACGTGTTTTGGGGTCTCTGTTGGGTTTATTTGCGTTGTCATTGGTCATCATGGTGGAAAAGTGTACATTGTGGGTTTTGGAGAACATCAGGTAGGTTTAGGGTGTCTTTGGGGTGGATCTATGGTATTTGGGGTTTTCTTCTATTTTTTGGCATGAACCTGTTCTTTTTTGGGGTGTTTTTGATGTGTTTTGGGGTCTCCGTTGGGTTTTGTTGTGTTCTTGTTGGTCATTATGTTAAATAGGAGTGGATTGTGGGTTTTGGAGAAGATCAGGTAGGTTTAGGGTGGTTTTGGGGTGGATCTATGGTTTTGGGGGTTTTCTTCCAGTTTTGGGGGTGATGCCATTTTTGTTTGGGGTGTTTTTTAAGGTTTTTGGGTCTCTGTTTGGTTTTGTTGGGTTCTCGTTGGTCATCATGGTGGAAAAGTGTAAATTGTGGGTTTTGGAGAAGATCAGGTAGGTTTAGGGTGGTTTTGGGGTGGATATATGGTATTCAGTTTTTTGTTTGTTTTTTTTTGGGGGGGGGGTTGGGTGGGATTATCCTGGACTTTTTGTGTTGTTTTTGACGTGTTTTGGGGTCTCCGTTGTGTTTCATTGGGTTTTCCATGGTCATCGTGTTGTAAAAGGGTAAATTGTGGGTTTTGGAGAAGATCAGGTAGGTTTAGGGTGGTTTTGGGGTGGATCTATGGTTTTGGGGGATTTTCTTCCAGTTTTGGGGGTGATGCCATTCTTGTTTGGGGTGTTTTTTAAGGTTTTTGGGGTCTCTGTTTGGTTTTGTTGGGTTCTCGTTGGTCATCATGGTGGAAAAGGGTAAATTGTGGGTTTTGGAGAACATCAGGTAGGTTTAGGGTGGTTTTGGGGTGGATATATGGTATTCAGTTTTTTTTTTTGTTTTGGCGTGGGGGGGGGATGATCCTGGACTTTTTGTGTTGTTTTTGACGTGTTTTGGGGTCTCCGTTGTGTTTCATTGGGTTTTCCATGGTCATCGTGTTGTAAAAGGGTAAATTGTGCGTTTTGGAGAACTTCAGGTAGGTTTAGGGTACTTTTCGCGTGGATTCATGGTATTTGGGGTTTTCTTCTTTTTTGGAGAGTGATCCTCTCCTCTCTTCGGGTGATTTTGAAGTGTTTTGGGGTTTCCGTTGCGTTTCGTTGAGTTCCTAATGTGTTTTATGGTGGTTGGGAGTGTGCGTTGGGATTAGGAGAACATCAGGTAGGTTTAGGGTGTCTTTGGGGTGGATTCATGGTATTTGGGGTTTTCTTCTATTTTTTGGCATGAACCTGTTCTTGTTTGGGGTGTTTTTGATGTTTTTTGGGGTCTCCGTTGGGTTTTGTTGTGTTCTTGTTGGTCATTATGTTAAATAGAAGTGGATTGTGGGTTTTGGAGAAGATCAGGTAGGTTTAGGGTGGTTTTGGGGTGGATCTATGGTTTTGGCGTATTTTCTTCCAGTTTTGGGGGTGATGCCATTCTTGTTTGGGGTGTTTTTTAAGGTTTTTGGGGTCTCTGTTTGGTTTTGTTGGGTTCTCGTTGGTCATCATGGTGGAAAAGTGTAAATTGTGGGTTTTGGAGAAGATCAGGTAGGTTTAGGGTGGTTTTGGGGTGGATCTATCGTATTCAGTTTTTTGTTTCTTTTTTTTTTGGGGGGGGTTGGGTGGGATTATCCTGGACTTTTTGTGTTGTTTTTGACGTGTTTTGGGGTCTCCGTTGTGTTTCATTGGGTTTTCCATGGTCATCGTGTTGTAAAAGGGTAAATTGTGGGTTTTGGAGAACTTCAGGTAGGTTTAGGGGGAGTTTTCACGTGGATTCATGGTATTTGGGGTTTTCTTCTTTTTGGGGGAGTAATCCTCTCCTTTCTTCGGGTGATTTTGAAGTGTTTTGGGGTTTCCGTTGCGTTTCGTTGAGTTCCTAATGTGTTTTATGGTGGTTGGGAGTGTGCTTTGGGATTAGGAGAACATCAGGTAGGTTTAGGGTGTCTTTGGGGTGGATCTATGGTATTTGGGGTTTTCTTCTATTTTTTGGCGTGATCCTGTTCTTTTTTTTTGGGTGTATTTGACGTGTTTTGGGGTCTCCATTAGGTTTTGTTGTGTTCTTGTTGGTCATTATGTTAAATAGGTGTGGATTGTGGGTTTTGGAGAAGATCAGGTAGGTTTAGGGTGGTTTTGGGTTTGATCTATGGTTTTGGCGTATTTTCTTCCAGTTTTGGGTGTGATATCTTTCTTGTTTGGGGTGTTTTTTAAGGTTTTTGGGGTCTCTGTTTGGTTTTGTTGGGTTCTCGTAGGTCATCATGGTGGAAAAGGGTATATTGTGGGTTTTGGAGAAGATCAGGTAGGTTTAGGGTGGTTTTGGGGTGGATCTATGGTTTTGGGGGATTTTCTTCCAGTTTTGGGGGTGATGCCGATATTTTTTGGGGTGTTTTTGACGTGTTTTGGGGTCTCTGTTGGGTTTATTTGCGTTGTCATTGGTCATCATGGTGGAAAAGGGTACATTGTGGGTTTTGGAGAACATCAGGTAGGTTTAGGGTGTCTTTGGGGTGGATCTATGGTATTTGGGGTTTTCTTCTATTTTTTGGCATGAAGCTGTTCTTTTTTGGGGTGTTTTTGATGTGTTTTGGGGTCTCCGTTGGGTTTTGTTGTGTTCTTGTTGGTCATTATGTTAAATAGGAGTGGATTGTGGGTTTTGGAGAAGATCAGGTAGGTTTAGGGTGGTTTTGGGGTGGATATATGGTATTCAGTTTTTTTTTTTTTTTTTTGGGGGGGGTGGTGGATGATCCTGGACTTTTTGTGTTGTTTTTGACGTGTTTTGGGGTCTCCGTTGTGTTTCATTGGGTTTTCCAAGGTCATCGTGTTGTAAAAGGGTAAATTGTGGGTTTTGGAGAACATCAGGTAGGTTTAGGGTGGTTTTGGGGTGGATCTATGGTTTTGGGGGATTTTCTTCCAGTTTTGGGGGTGATGCCATTCTTGTTTGGGGTGTTTTTTAAGGTTTTTGGGGTCTCTGTTTGGTTTTGTTGGGTTCTCGTTGGTCATCGTGTTGTAAAAGGGTAAATTGTGGGTTTTGGAGAACTTCAGGTAGGTTTAGGGGGAGTTTTCACGTGGATTCATGGTATTTGGTGTTTTCTTCTTTTTGGGGGAGTGATCCTCTCCTTTCTTCGGGTGATTTTGAAGTGTTTTGGGGTTTCCGTTGCGTTTCGTTGAGTTCCTAATGTGTTTTATGGTGGTTGGGAGTGTGCGTTGGGATTAGGAGAACATCAGGTAGGTTTAGGGTGTCTTTGGGGTGGATCTATGGTATTTGGGGTTTTCTTCTATTTTTTGGCGTGATCCTGTTCTTTTTTTCTGGGTGTATTTGACGTGTTTTGGGGTCTCCGTTGGGTTTTGTTGTGTTCCTGTTGGTCTTTATGTTAAATAGGTGTGGATTGTGGGTTTTGGAGAATATCAGGTAGGTTTAGGGTGGGTTTTGGTTTGATCTATGGTTTTGGGGGATTTTCTTCCAGTTTTGGGGATGATGCCGATATTTTTTGGGGTGTTTTTGACGTGTTTTGGGGTCTCTGTTGGGTTTATTTGCGTTCTCATAGGTCATCATGGTGGAAAAGTATACATTGTGGGTTTTGGAGAACATCAGGTAGGTTTAGGGTGTCTTTGGGGTGGATCTATGGTATTTGGGGTTTTCTTCTATGTTTTGGCATGAACCTGTTCTTTTTTGGGGTGTTTTTGATGTGTTTTGGGGTCTCCGTTGGGTTTATTTGCGTTGTCATTGGTCATCATGGTGGAAAAGTGTAAATTGTGGGTTTTGGAGAAGATCAGGTAGGTTTAGGGTGGTTTTGGGGTGGATCTATGGTTTTGGGGGATTTTCTTCCAGTTTTGGGGGTGATGCCATTCTTGTTTGGGGTGTTTTTTAAGGTTTTTGTGGTCTCTGTTTGGTTTTGTGTGGTTCTCGTAGGTCATCATGGTGGAAAAGGGTATATTGTGGGTTTTGGAGAACATCAGGTAGGTTTAGGGTGGTTTTGGGGTGGATCTATGGTTTTGGGGGATTTTCTTCCAGTTTTGGGGATGATGCCGATATTTTTTGGGGTGTTTTTGACGTGTTTTGGGGTCTCTGTTGTGTTTATTTGCGTTGTCATTGGTCATCATGGTGGAAAAGTGTACATTGTGGGTTTTGGAGAACATCAGGTAGGTTTAGGGTGTCTTTGGGGTGGATCTATGGTATTTGGGGTTTTCTTCTATTTTTTGGCATGAACCTGTTCTTTTTTGGGGTGTTTTTGATGTTTTTTGGGGTCTCCGTTGGGTTTTGTTGTGTTCTTGTTGGTCATTATGTTAAATAGGTGTGGATTGTGGGTTTTGGAGAAGATCAGGTAGGTTTAGGGTGGTTTTGGGGTGGATCTATGGTTTTGGGGGATTTTCTTCCAGTTTTGGGGGTGATGCCATTCTTGTTTGGGGTGTTTTTTAAGGTTTTTGGGGTCTCTGTTTGGTTTTGTTGGGTTCTCGTTGGTCATCATGGTGTAAAAGGGTAAATTGTGGGTTTTGGAGAACATCAGGTAGGTTTAGGGTGGTTTTGGGGTGGATCTATGGTATGCAGTTTTTTTTTTTTTTTTGGCGTGGGGGGGGGATGATCCTGGACTTTTTGTGTTGTTTTTGACGTGTTTTGGGGTCTCCGTTGTGTTTCATTGGGTTTTCCATGGTCATCGTGTTGTAAAAGGGTAAATTGTGGGTTTTGGAGAACTTCAGGTAGGTTTAGGGGGACTTTTCGCGTGGATTCATGGTATTTGGGGTTTTCTTCTTTTTTTGGAGAGTGATCCTCTCCTCTCTTCGGGTGATTTTGAAGTGTTTTGGGGTTTCCGTTGCGTTTCGTTGAGTTCCTAATGTGTTTTATGGTGGTTGGGAGTGTGCTTTGGGATTAGGAGAACATCAGGTAGGTTTAGGGTGTCTTTGGGGTGGATTCATGGTATTTGGGGTTTTCTTCTATTTTTTGGCATGAACCTGTTCTTGTTTGGGGTGTTTTTGATGTTTTTTGGGGTCTCCGTTGGGTTTTGTTGTGTTCTTGTTGGTCATTATGTTAAATAGAAGTGGATTGTGGGTTTTGGAGAAGATCAGGTAGGTTTAGGGTGGTTTTGGGGTGGATCTATGGTTTTGGCGTATTTTCTTCCAGTTTTGGGGGTGATGCCATTCTTGTTTGGGGTGTTTTTTAAGGTTTTTGGGGTCTCTGTTTGGTTTTGTTGGGTTCTCGTTGGTCATCATGGTGGAAAAGTGTAAATTGTGGGTTTTGGAGAACATCAGGTAGGTTTAGGGTGGTTTTGGGGTGGATCTATCGTATTCAGTTTTTTGTTTGGTTTTTTTTTTGGGGGGGTTGGGTGGGATTATCCTGGACTTTTTGTGTTGTTTTTGACGTGTTTTGGGGTCTCCGTTGTGTTTCATTGGGTTTTCCATGGTCATCGTGTTGTAAAAGGGTAAATTGTGCGTTTTGGAGAACTTCAGGTAGGTTTAGGGGGAGTTTTCACGTGGATTCATGGTATTTGGGGTTTTCTTCTTTTTGGGGGAGTAATCCTCTCCTTTCTTCGGGTGATTTTGAAGTGTTTTGGGGTTTCCGTTGCGTTTCGTTGAGTTCCTAATGTGTTTTATGGTGGTTGGGAGTGTGCTTTGGGATTAGGAGAACATCAGGTAGGTTTAGGGTGTCTTTGGGGTGGATCTATGGTATTTGGGGTTTTCTTCTATTTTTTGGCGTGATCCTGTTCTTTTTTTGTGGGTGTATTTGACGTGTTTTGGGGTCTCCGTTGGGTTTTGTTGTGTTCCTGTTGGTCTTTATGTTAAATAGGTGTGGATTGTGGGTTTTGGAGAAGATCAGGTAGGTTTAGGGTGGTTTTGGGGTGGATCTATGGTTTTGGGGGATTTTCTTCCAGTTTTGGGGGTGATGCCGATATTTTTTGGGGTGTTTTTGACGTGTTTTGGGGTCTCTGTTGGGTTTATTTGCGTTCTCATTGGTCATCATGGTGGAAAAGGGTACATTGTGGGTTTTGGAGAACATCAGGTAGGTTTAGGGTGTCTTTGGGGTGGATCTATGGTATTTGGGGTTTTCTTCTATGTTTTGGCATGAACCTGTTCTTTTTTTGGGGTGTTTTTGATGTGCTTTGGGGTCTCCGTTGGGTTTTGTTGTGTTCTTGTTGGTCATTATTTTAAATAGGAGTGGATTGTGTGTTTTGGAGAAGATCAGGTAGGTTTAGGGTGGTTTTGGGGTGGATCTATGGTATGCAGTTTTTTTTTTTTTTTTTTTTTTTGGGGGGGGGGGGTGGGATGATCCTGGACTTTTTGTGTTGTTTTTGACGTGTTTTGGGGTCTCCGTTGTGTTTCATTGGGTTTTCCATGGTCATCGTGTTGTAAAAGAGTAAATTGTGGGTTTTGGAGAACTTCAGGTAGGTTTAGGGTGTCTTTGGGGTGGATCTATGGTTTTGGCGTATTTTCTTCCAGATTTGGGGGTGATGCCGATATTTTTTGGGGTGTTTTTGACGTGTTTTGGTGTCTCCGTTGTGTTTCATTGGGTTTTCCATGGTCATTTTGTTGGAAAAGTGTAATTTGTGGGTTTTGGAGAACATCAGGTAGGTTTAGGGTGTTTTTGGGGTGGATCTATGGTTTTGGGGGATTTTCTTTCAGTTTTGGGGGTGATGCCGATATTTTTTGGGGTGTTTTTGACGTGTTTTGGGGTCTCCATTAGGTTTTGTTGTGTTCTTGTTGGTCATTATGTTAAATAGGTGTGGCTTGTGGGTTTTGGAGAAGATCAGGTAGGTTTAGGGTGGTTTTGGGTTTGATCTATGGTTTTGGCGTATTTTCTTCCAGTTTTGGGTGTGATGCCATTCTTGTTTGGGGTGTTTTTTAAGGTTTTTGGGGTCTCTGTTTGGTTTTGTTGGGTTCTCATTGGTCATCATGGTGGAAAAGGGTATATTGTGGGTTTTGGAGAAGATCAGGTAGGTTTAGGGTGGTTTTGGGTGGATCTATGGTTTTGGGGGATTTTCTTCCAGTTTTGGGGGTGATGCCGATATTTTTTGGGGTGTTTTTGACGTGTTTTGGGGTCTCTGTTGGGTTTATTTGCGTTGTCGTTTGTCATCATGGTGGAAAAGTGTACATTGTGGGTTTTGGAGAACATCAGGTAGGTTTAGGGTGTCTTTGGGGTGGATCTATGGTATTTGGGGTTTTCTTCTATTTTTTGGCAGGAACCTGTTCTTTTTTGGGGTGTTTTTGATGTGTTTTGGGGTCTCCGTTGGGTTTTGTTGTGTTCTTGTTGGTCATTATGTTAAATAGGAGTGGATTGTGGGTTTTGGAGAAGATCAGGTAGGTTTAGGGTGGTTTTGGGGTGGATCTATGGTTTTGGGGGTTTTCTTCCAGTTTTGGGGGTGATGCCATTCTTGTTTGGGGTGTTTTTTAAGGTTTTTGGGGTCTCTGTTGGTTTTGTTGGGTTCTCGTTGGTCATCATGGTGGAAAAGTGTAAATTGTGGGTTTTGGAGAAGATCAGGTAGGTTTAGGGTGGTTTTGGGGTGGATATATGGTATTCAGTTTTTTTTTTTTTTTTGGGGGGGGGGGGGGAGGATGATCCTGGACTTTTTGTGTTGTTTTTGACGTGTTTTTGGGTCTCCGTTGTGTTTCATTGGGTTTTCCATGGTCATCGTGTTGTAAAAGGGTTAAATTGTGGGTTTTGGAGAAGATCAGGTAGGTTTAGGTTGGTTTTGGGGTGGATCTATGGTTTTGGCGTATTTTCTTCCAGTTTTGGGTGTGATGCTATTCTTGTTTGGGGTGTTTTTTAAGGTTTTTGGGGTCTCTGTTTGGTTTTGTTGGGTTCTCGTTGGTCATCATGGTGGAAAATTGTAAATTGTGGGTTTTGGAGAAGATCAGGTAGGTTTAGGGTGGTTTTGGGGTGGATGTATGGTATTCAGGTTTTTTTTTTTTTTTTTTTTGGCGGGGGGGGGGATGATCCTGGACTTTTTGTGTTGTTTTTGACGTGTTTTGGGATCTCCGTTGTGTTTCATTGGGTTTTCCATGGTCATCGTGTTGTAAAAGGGTAAATTGTGCGTTTTGGAGAACTTCAGGTAGGTTTAGGGTGGTTTTGGGGTGGATCTATGGTTTTGGCGTATTTTCTTTCAGTTTTGGGGGTGATGCCGATATTTTTTGGGGTGTTTTTGACGTGTTTTGGGGTATCTGTTGGGTTTATTTGCGTTGTCATTGGTCATCATGGTGGAAAAGTTTTTGGAGAACATCAGGTAGGTTTAGGGTGTCTTTGAGGTGGATGTATGGTATTTGGGATTTTCTTCTATTTTTTGGCATGAACCTGTTCTTTTTTGGGGTGTTTTTGATGTGTTTTGGGGTCTCCGTTGGGTTTTGTTGTGTTCTTGTTGGTCATTATGTTAAATAGGTGTGGATTGTGGGTTTTGGAGAAGATCAGGTAGGTTTAGGGTGGTTTTGGGGTGGATCTATGGTTTTGGCGTATTTTCTTCCAGATTTGGGGTGATGCCGATATTTTTTGGGGTGTTTTTGACGTGTTTTGGTGTCTCCGTTGTGTTTCATTGGGTTTTCCATGGTCATTTTGTTGGAAAAGTGTAATTTGTGGGTTTTGGAGAACATCAGGTAGGTTTAGGGTGTTTTTGGGGTGGATCTATGGTTTTGGGGGATTTTCTTCCAGTTTTGGGGGTGATGCCGATATTTTTTGGGGTGTTTTTGACGTGTTTTGGGGTCTCCATTAGGTTTTGTTGTGTTCTTGTTGGTCATTATGTTAAATAGGTGTGGATTGTGGGTTTTTGGAGAAGATCAGGTAGGTTTAGGGTGGTTTTGGGTTTGATCTATGGTTTTGGCGTATTTTCTTCCAGTTTTGGGTGTGATGCCATTCTTGTTTGGGGTGTTTTTTAAGGTTTTTGGGGTCTCTGTTTGGTTTTGTTGGGTTCTCGTAGGTCATCATGGTGGAAAAGGGTATATTGTGGGTTTTGGAGAAGATCAGGTAGGTTTAGGGTGGTTTTGGGGTGGATCTATGGTTTTGGGGGATTTTCTTCCAGTTTTGGGGGTGATGCCGATATTTTTTGGGGTGTTTTTGACGTGTTTTGGGGTCTCTGTTGGGTTTATTTGCGTTGTCATTGGTCATCATGGTGGAAAAGTGTACATTGTGGGTTTTGGAGAACATCAGGTAGGTTTAGGGTGTCTTTGGGGTGGATCTATGGTATTTGGGGTTTTCTTCTATTTTTTGGCATGAACCTGTTCTTTTTTGGGGTGTTTTTGATGTGTTTTGGGGTCTCCGTTGGGTTTTGTTGTGTTCTTGTTGGTCATTATGTTAAATAGGAGTGGATTGTGGGTTTTGGAGAAGATCAGGTAGGTTTAGGGTGGTTTTGGGGTGGATCTATGGTTTTGGGGGTTTTCTTCCAGTTTTGGGGGTGATGCCATTCTTGTTTGGGGTGTTTTTTAAGGATTTTGGGGTCTCTGTTGGTTTTGTTGGGTTCTCGTTGGTCATCATGGTGGAAAAGTGTAAATTGTGGGTTTTGGAGAAGATCAGGTAGGTTTAGGGTGGTTTTGGGGTGGATATATGGTATTCAGTTTTTTTTTTTTTTTTTTGGGGGGGGGGGGGGGGGGGATGATCCTGGACTTTTTGTGTTGTTTTTGACGTGTTTTGGTGTCTCCGTTGTGTTTCATTGGGTTTTCCATGGTCATCGTGTTGTAAAAGGGTAAATTGTGGGTTTTGGAGAAGATCAGGTAGGTTTAGGGTGGTTTTGGGGTGGATCTATGGTTTTGGGGGATTTTCTTCCAGTTTTGGGGGTGATGCCGATATTTTTTGTGTTGTTTTTGACGTGTTTTGAGGTCTCCGTTGTGTTTCATTGGGTTTTCCATGGTCATTTTGTTGGAAAATTGTAAATTGTGGGTTTTGGAGAACATCAGGTAGGTTTAGGTTGGTTTTGGGGTGGATCTATGGTTTTGGCGTATTTTCTTCCACTTTTGGGTGTGATGCCATTCTTGTTTGGGGTGTTTTTTAAGGTTTTGGGGGTCTCTGTTTGGTTTTGTTGGGTTCTTGTTGGTCATTATGTTAAATAGGTGTGGATTGTGGGTTTTGGAGAACATCAGGTAGGTTTAGGGTGGTTTTGGGGTGGATATATGGTATTCAGTTTTTTTTTTTTTTTTGGAGGGGGGGGGGGGGGATGATCCTGGACTTTTTGTGTTGTTTTTGACGTGTTTTGGGGTCTCCGTTGTGTTTCATTGGGTTTTCCATGGTCATCGTGTTGTAAAAGGGTAAATTGTGGGTTTTGGAGAAGATCAGGTAGGTTTAGGGTGGTTTTGGGGTGGATCTATGGTTTTGGGGGATTTTCTTCCAGTTTTGGGGGTGATGCCATTCTTGTTTGGGGTGTTTTTTAAGGTTTTTGGGGTCTCTGTTTGGTTTTGTTGGGTTCTCGTTGGTCATCATGGTGGAAAAGGTTAAATTGTGGGTTTTGTAGAACATCAGGTAGGTTTAGGGTGTCTTTGGGGTGGATCTATGGTATTTGGGGTTTTCTTCTATTTTTTGGCATGAACCTGTTCTTTTTTGGGGTGTTTTTGATGTGTTTTAGGGTCTCTGTTGGGTTTTGTTGTGTTCTTGTTGGTCTTTATGTTAAATAGGAGTGGATTGTGGGTTTTGGAGAAGATCAGGTAGGTTTAGGGTGGTTTTGGGGTGGATCTATGGTTTTGGGGGATTTTCTTCCAGTTTTGGGGGTGATGCCATTCTTGTTTGGGGTGTTTTTTAACGTTTTTTGGGGTCTCTGTTGGGTTTTGTTGTGTTCTCTTTGGTCAGCATGGTGGAAAATTGTAAATTGTGGGTTTTGGAGAAGATCAGGTAGGTTTAGGGTGTCTTTGGGGTGGATCTATGGTATTTGGGATTTTCTTCTATTTTTTGGCGTGATCCTGTTCTTTTTTGGGGTGTTATGGACGTGTTTTGGGGTCTCCGTTGGGTTTTGTTTGGTTCTCGTTGGTCATCATGGTGGAAAAGTGTAAATTGTG
Organism: Aythya marila; assembly: GCF_965140915.1. Lineage (NCBI taxonomy): Eukaryota > Metazoa > Chordata > Aves > Anseriformes > Anatidae > Aythya > Aythya marila. The sequence continues at coordinate 19,877 of NW_028136765.1, read as the reverse complement.
GGTTTTGGAGAACATCAGGTAGGTTTAGGGTGGTTTTGGGGTGGATCTATGGTTTTGGGGGATTTTCTTTCAGTTTTGGGGGTGATGCCGTTCTTGTTTGGGGTGTTTTTGACGTGTTTTGTGGTCTCCATTAGGTTTTGTTGTGTTCTTGTTGGTCATTATGTTAAATAGGTGCGGATTGTGGGTTTTGGAGAACATCAGGTAGGTTTAGGGTGGTTTTGGGTTTGATCTATGGTTTTGGCGTATTTTCTTCCAGTTTTGGGGGTGATGCCATTCTTGTTTGGGGTGTTTTTTAAGTTTTTTGGGGTCTCTGTTTGGTTTTGTTGTGTTCTTGTTGGTCTTTATGTTAAATAGGAGTGGATTGTGGGTTTTGGAGAAGATCAGGTAGGTTTAGGGTGGTTTTGGGGTGGATCTATGGTTTTGGGGGATTTTCTTCCAGTTTTGGGGGTGATGCCATTCTTGTTTGGGGTGTTTTTTAACGTTTTTTGGGGTCTCTGTTGGGTTTTGTTGTGTTCTCTTTGGTCAGCATGGTGGAAAATTGTAAATTGTGGGTTTTGGAGAAGATCAGGTAGGTTTAGGGTGTCTTTGGGGTGGATCTATGGTATTTGGGATTTTCTTCTATTTTTTGGCGTGATCCTGTTCTTTTTTGGGGTGTTATGGACGTGTTTTGGGGTCTCCGTTGGGTTTTGTTTGGTTCTCGTTGGTCATCATGGTGGAAAAGTGTAAATTGTGGGTTTTGGAGAACATCAGGTAGGTTTAGGGTGGTTTTGGGGTGGATCTATGGTTTTGGGGGATTTTCTTTCAGTTTTGGGGGTGATGCCGTTCTTGTTTGGGGTGTTTTTGACGTGTTTTGTGGTCTCCATTAGGTTTTGTTGTGTTCTTGTTGGTCATTATGTTAAATAGGTGCGGATTGTGGGTTTTGGAGAACATCAGGTAGGTTTAGGGTGGTTTTGGGTTTGATCTATGGTTTTGGCGTATTTTCTTCCAGTTTTGGGGGTGATGCCATTCTTGTTTGGGGTGTTTTTTAAGTTTTTTGGGGTCTCTGTTTGGTTTTGTTGGGTTCTCGTTGGTCATCATGGTGGAAAAGGGTAAATTGTGGGTTTTGGAGAAGATCAGGTAGGTTTAGGGTGGTTTTGGGGTGGATCTATGGTATTCAGTTTTTTTTGTTTTTTTTTTTTTTGGGGGGTGGGGGGGATGATCCTGGACTTTTTGTGTTGTTTTTGACGTGTTTTGGGATCTCCGTTGTGTTTCATTGGGTTTTCCATGGTCATCGTGTTGTAAAAGGGTAAATTGTGGGTTTTGGAGAACTTCAGGTAGGTTTAGGGGGAGTTTTCACGTGGATTCATGGTATTTGGGGTTTTCTTCTTTTTGGGGGAGTGATCCTCTCCTTTCTTCGGGTGATTTTGAAGTGTTTTGGGGTTTCCGTTGCGTTTCGTTGAGTTCCTAATGTGTTTTATGGTGGTTGGGAGTGTGCTTTGGGATTAGGAGAACATCAGGTAGGTTTAGGGTGTCGTTGGGGTGGATCTATGGTATTTGGGGTTTTCTTCTATTTTTTGGCGTGATCCTGTTCTTTTTTTTTGGGTGTATTTGACGTGTTTTGGGGTCTCCGTTGGTTTTTTTTGGGTTCTCGTTGGTCATCATGGTGGAAAAGTGTAAATTGTGGGTTTTGTAGAACATCAGGTAAGTTTAGGGTGGTTTTGGGGTGGATATATGGTATTCAGTTTTTTTTTTTTGTTTTTTTTTTTTGGGGGGGGGGGATGATCCTATACTTTTTATGTTTGTTTTGACGTGTTTTGGGGTCTCCGTTGGGTTTTGTTGTGTTCTTGTTGGTCATTATGTTAAATAGGTGTGGATTGTGGGTTTTGGAGAACATCAGGTAGGTTTAGGGTGCTTTTGGGGTAGATCTATGGTATTCAGTTTTTTTTTTTTTGTGGGTGGGTTGATTCATGGTATTTGGGGTTTTCTTCTATTTTTTGGCGTGATCCTGTTCTTTTTTGGGGTGTTTTTGACGTGTTTTGGGGTCTCCCTTGGGTTTCGTTGGGTTTTCCTTTGTCATCGTGATGGTAAAAGTTAAATTGTGGGTTTTGGAGAAATTCAGGTGAGTTTAAGGATTTTTGGGGGGTGGATCTATGGTTTTGGGGATTTTCTTTCGTTTTTGGGGGTGATCCTATTCTTTTTGTGGTGTTTTTGACGTGTTTTGGTGTCTCCGTTGGATCTTGTTGGGTTTTCCGTGGTTATCATGGTGGGAAAGGGTAAATTGCGGGTTTTGGAGAACTTCAGGTAGTTTTAATGGGACTTTTGGGGTGGATTCATGGTATTTGCGTTTTTCTTCTGTTTTTTTTTTGGGGGTGATCTTGTTCTTTTTTGGTGTGTTTTTGACATGTTTTGGGGTCTCCGTTGGGTTTCGTTGGGTTGTCATTTGTCGTTAAGGTCAATGGGAGTGGATTGTGGGGTTTGGAGAAGATCAGGTGAGCTTAGGGTGGTTTTGGGGGGAAAATCACGGTTTTGGTTTTTTTTCTTCTGATCCAGTTCCTTTTTGGCGTGTTTTTGACGTGTTTTGGGGTCTCCGTTGGATTTTAGTTGGGTTCTTGTTGGTCATCAGTGTGGAAAATGGTAAATAGTTGGTTTTGGTGAACATCAGGTAGGTTTAGGGTGGTTTGGGGGTGCATCTATGGTATTTGGGGTTTTCTTCTTTTTTTTTTTTTTTTTTTTTTTTTTTTTTGGGGTGATCCTGTTCTTTTTTTTTGTGGTGTTTTGGACGTGTTTTGGGGTCTCTGTTGGGTTTCGTTGCGTTTTCCGTTGTCATCATGTTGGAAAATGGTAAATTGTGGGTTTTGGAGAACATCAGGTAGGTTAAGGAGGACGTTTGGGGTGGATTCATGGTATTTGGGGTTTTCTTTCGTTTTGGGGTGATCCTGTTCTTGTTTGGGGTGTTTTGGACGTGTTTTGGGGTCTCCGTTGGGTTTTGTTGTTTTCTTGTTGGGCGTTATGTTAAATAGGTGTGGATTGTGGGTTTTGGAGAACATCAGGTAGGTTTTAGTTTTTTGGGGGGTTATATCATGTTTTTTTTTTTTTTTTTTTAGGATCTGGGTTGATTTTTTTTTTTTTTTTTTTTTTTTTTTGATTCTCTGTTGTGTTTCGTTGGGTTTTCCGTGGTCATCATGGTGGAAAGTGGTAAATTGTGGGTTTTGGAGAACATCAGGTAGGTTTAGGGTGGTTTTGGGGTGTATCTATGGATTTGGTGGATTTTCTTCCAGTTTTGGGGGTGATGCCGATATTTTTTGGGGTGTTTTTGACGTTTTTTGGGGTCTCCGTTGGGTTTTGTTGGGTTCTCGTTGGTCATCATGGTGGAAAAGTGTAAATTGTGGATTTGGAGAACATCAGGTAGGTTTAGGGTGGTTTTGGGGTGGATCTATGGTTTTGGCGGATTTTCTTCCAGATTTGGGGGTGATGCCGATATTTTTTGGGGTGTTTTTGACGTGTTTTGTGGTCTCCATTAGGTTTTGTTGGGTTCTTGTTGGTCATTATGTTGAATAGGAGTGGATTGTGGGTTTTGCAGAACATCAGGTATGTTTAAGGGTTTTTTTAGGGTTAAATCATGGCTTTTTATTTATTTATTTTTTTTTTTTAGGATCTGGGTTGATTTTGGTGTGTTTTTGACGTGTTTTGGGGTCTCCGTTGGGTTTCGTTGGGTTTTCCGTGGTCATCATGGTGGAAAAGGGTAAATTGTGGGTTTTGGAGAACTTCAGGCAGGTTTAGGGGGACTTTTCGCGTGGATTCATGGTATTTGGGGTTTTCTTCTATTTTGGAGAGTGATCCTCTCCTTTCTTCGGGTGATTTTGAAGTGTTTTGGGGTTTCCGTTGCGTTTCGTTGAGTTCCTAATGTGTTTTATGGTGGTTGGGAGTGTGCTTTGGGATTAGGAGAACATCAGGTAGGTTTAGGGTGTCTTTGGGGTGGATCTATGGTATTTGGGGTTTTCTTCTATTTTTTTGGCATGAACCTGTTCTTTTTTGGGGTGTTTTGGACGTGTTTTGGGGTCTCCGTTGGGTTTCGTTGGGTTCTCGTTGGTCGTTAAGTTAAATGGGAGTGGATTGTGGGTTTTGGAGAAGAGTAGGTGAGTTTAAGGTGGTATTGGGGGAAAGTTCTTATGTTTTGTATTTTTTTTTTTTTTTCTTCTGATCCTGTTCTTTTTTGGCGTTATTTTGACGTGTTTTGGGTTCTCCGATTGGTTTCGTTGGGTTTTCCTTTGTCATCGTGGTGGTAAAAGGTAAATTGTGGGTTTTGGAGAAATTCAGGTGAGTTTAAGGATTTTTGGGGGGTGGATCTATGGTTTTGGGGATTTTCTTTCGTTTTTGGGGGTGATCCTATTCTTTTTGTGGTGTTTTTGACGTGTTTTGGTGTCTCCGTTGGATCTTGTTGGGTTTTCCGTGGTTATCATGGTGGGAAAGGGTAAATTGCGGGTTTTGGAGAACTTCAGGTAGTTTTAATGGGACTTTTGGGGTGGATTCATGGTATTTGCGTTTTTCTTCTGTTTTTTTTTTGGGGTGATCTTGTTCTTTTTTGATGTGTTTTTGACATGTTTTGGGGTCTCCGTTGGGTTTCGTTGGGTTGTCGTTTGTCGTTAAGGTCAATGGGAGTGGATTGTGGGGTTTGGAGAAGATCAGGTGAGCTTAGGTTGGTTTTGGGGGGAAAATCACGGTTTTGGGTTTTTTTCTTCTGATCCAGTTCCTTTTTGGCGTGTTTTTGACGTGTTTTGGGGTCTCCGTTGGATTTTAGTTGGGTTCTTGTTGGTCATCAGTGTGGAAAATGGTAAATAGTTGGTTTTGGTGAACATCAGGTAGGTTTAGGGTGGTTTGGGGGTGCATCTATGGTATTTGGGGTTTTCTTTCTTTTTTTTTTTTTTTGTGGTGATCCTGTTCTTTTTTTTGTGGTGTTTTGGACGTGTTTTGGGGTCTCTGTTGGGTTTCGTTGCGTTTTCCGTTGTCATCATGTTGGAAAATGGTAAATTGTGGGTTTTGGAGAACATCAGGTAGGTTAAGGAGGACGTTTGGGGTGGATTCATGGTATTTGGGGTTTTCTTTCGTTTTGGGGTGATCCTGTTCTTGTTTGGGGTGTTTTGGACGTGTTTTGGGGTCTCCGTTGGGTTTTGTTGTTTTCTTGTTGGGCGTTATGTTAAATAGGTGTGGATTGTGGGTTTTGGAGAACATCAGGTAGGTTTTAGTTTTTTGGGGGGTTATATCATGTTTTTTTTTTTTTTTTTTAGGATCTGGGTTGATTTTTTTTTTTTTTTTTTTTTTTTTTGATTCTCTGTTGTGTTTCGTTGGGTTTTCCGTGGTCATCATGGTGGAAAGTGGTAAATTGTGGGTTTTGGAGAACATCAGGTAGGTTTAGGGTGGTTTTGGGGTGGATCTATGGATTTGGTGGATTTTCTTCCAGTTTTGGGGGTGATGCCGATATTTTTTGGGGTGTTTTTGACGTTTTTTGGGGTCTCCGTTGGGTTTTGTTGGGTTCTCGTTGGTCATCATGGTGGAAAAGTGTAAATTGTGGATTTGGAGAACATCAGGTAGGTTTAGGGTGGTTTTGGGTGGATCTATGGTTTTGGCGGATTTTCTTCCAGATTTGGGGGTGATGCCGATATTTTTTGGGGTGTTTTTGACGTGTTTTGGGGTCTCCATTAGCTTTTGTTGTGTTCTTGTTGGTCATTATGTTAAATAGGAGTGGATTGTGGGTTTTGCAGAACATCAGGTAGGTTTAAGGGTTTTTTTAGGGTTAAATCATGGCATTTTTTTTTTTTTTTTTTTTTTTTTAGGATCTGGGTTGATTTTGGTGTGTTTTTTGACGTGTTTTGGGGTCTCCGTTGGGTTTCGTTGGGTTTTCCGTGGTCATCATGGTGGAAAAGGGTAAATTGTGGGTTTTGGAGAACTTCAGGTAGGTTTAGGGGGACTTTTCGCGTGGATTCATGGTATTTGGGCTTTTCTTCTTTTTTGGAGAGTGATCCTCTCCTTTCTTCGGGTGATTTTGAAGTGTTTTGGGTTTCCGTTGCGTTTTGTTGAGTTCCTAATGTGTTTTATGGTGGTTGGGAGTGTGCTTTGGGATTAGGAGAACATCAGGTAGGTTTAGGGTGTCTTTGGGGTGGATCTATGGTATTTGGGGTTTTCTTCTATTTTTTGGCGTGATCCTGTTCTTTTTTGGGGTGTTTTGGACGTGTTTTGGGGTCTCCGTTGGGTTTTGTTGTGTTCTTGTTGGTCATTATGTTAAATAGGTGTGGATTGTGGGTTTTGGAGAAGATCAGGTAGGTTTAGGGTGGTTTTGGGGTGTATCTATGGTTTTGGTGGATTTTCTTCCAGTTTTGGGGGTGATGCCGATATTTTTTGGGGTGTTTTTGACGTTTTTTGGGGTCTCCGTTGGGTTTTGTTGTGTTCTCGTTGGTCATCATGGTGGAAAAGGGTAAATTGTGGATTTGGAGAACATCAGGTAGGTTTAGGGTGGTTTTGGGGTGGATCTATGGTTTTGGCGGATTTTCTTCCAGATTTGGGGTGATGCCGATATTTTTTGGGGTGTTTTTGACGTGTTTTGGGGTCTCCATTAGGTTTTGTTGGGTTCTTGTTTGTCATTATGTTAAATAGGAGTGGATTGTGGGTTTTGCAGCAACATCAGGTAGGTTTAAGGGTTTTTTTAGGGTTAAATCATGGCTTTTTTTTTTTTTTTTTTTTTTTTTTTTTTTAGGATCTGGGTTGATTTTGGTGTGTTTTTGACGTGTTTTGGGGTCTCCGTTGGGTTTCGTTGGGTTTTCCGTGGTCATCATGGTGGAAAAGGGTAAATTGCTGTTTTTGGAGAACTTCAGGTAGGTTTAGGGGGACTTTTCGCGTGGATTCATGGTATTTGGGGTTTTCTTCTTTTTTGGAGAGTGATCCTCTCCTTTCTTCGGGTGATTTTGAAGTGTTTTGGGGTTTCCGTTGCGTTTTGTTGAGTTCCTAATGTGTTTTATGGTGGTTGGGAGTGTGCTTTGGGATTAGGAGAACATCAGGTAGGTTTAGGGTGTCTTTGGGTGGATCTATGGTATTTGGGGTTTTCTTCTATTTTTTGGCATGAACCTGTTCTTTTTTGGGGTGTTTTGGACGTGTTTTGGGGTCTCCGTTGGGTTTCGTTGGGTTCTCGTTGGTTGTTAAGTTAAATGGGAGTGGATTGTGGGTTTGGAGAAGAGTAGGTGAGTTTAAGGTGGTATTGGGGAAAGTTCATACGTTTTTTTTTTTTTTTTTTTCTTCTTCTGATCCTGTTCTTTTTTGGCGTTATTTTGACGTGTTTTGGGGTCTCCGTTGGGTTTCGTTGGGTTTTCCTTTGTCATCGTGGTGGTAAAAGGTAAATTGTGGGTTTTGGAGAAATTCAGGTGAGTTTAAGGATTTTTGGGGGGTGGATCTATGGTTTGGGGATTTTCTTTCGTTTTTGGGGGTGATCCTATTCTTTTTGTGGTGTTTTGGACGTGTTTTGGGGTCTCCGTTGGATCTTGTTGGGTTTTCCGTGGTTATCATGGTGGGAAAGGGTAAATTGCGGGTTTTGGAGAACTTCAGGTAGTTTTAATGGGACTTTTGGGGTGGATTCATGGTATTTGGGGTTTTCTTCTTTTTTGGAGAGTGATCCTCTCCTTTCTTCGGGTGATTTTGAAGTGTTTTGGGGTTTCCGTTGCGTTTCGTTGAGTTCCTAATGTGTTTTATGGTGGTTGGGAGTGTGCTTTGGGATTAGGAGAATATCAGGTAGGTTTAGGGTGTCTTTGGGTTGGATCTATGGTATTTGGGGTTTTCTTCTATTTTTTGGCGTGATCCTGTTCTTTTTTGGGGTGTTTTGGACGTGTTTTGGGGTCTCCGTTGGGTTTTGTTGTTTTCTTGTTGGGCGTTATGTTAAATAGGTGTGGATTGTGGGTTTTGGAGAACATCAGGTAGGTTTTAGTTTTTTGGGGGGTTATATCATGTTTTTTTTTTTTTTTTTTTAGGATCTGGGTTGATTTTTTTTTTTTTTTTTTTTTGATTCTCTGTTGTGTTTCGTTGGGTTTTCCGTGGTCATCATGGTGGAAAGTGGTAAATTGTGGGTTTTGGAGAACATCAGGTAGGTTTAGGGTGGTTTTGGGGTGGATCTATGGATTTGGTGGATTTTCTTCCAGTTTTGGGGTGATGCCGATATTTTTTGGGGTGTTTTTGACGTTTTTTGGGGTCTCCGTTGGGTTTTGTTGGGTTCTCGTTGGTCATCATGGTGGAAAAGTGTAAATTGTGGATTTGGAGAACATCAGGTAGGTTTAGGGTGGTTTTGGGGTGGATCTATGGTTTTGGCGGATTTTCTTCCAGATTTGGGGGTGATGCCGATATTTTTTGGGGTGTTTTTGACGTGTTTTGGGGTCTCCATTAGCTTTTGTTGTGTTCTTGTTGGTCATTATGTTAAATAGGAGTGGATTGTGGGTTTTGCAGAACATCAGGTAGGTTTAAGGGTTTTTTTAGGGTTAAATCATTGCATTTTTTTTTTTTTTTTTTTTTTTTTTAGGATCTGGGTTGATTTTGGTGTGTTTTGACGTGTTTTGGGGTCTCCGTTGGGTTTCGTTGGGTTTTCCGTGGTCATCATGGTGGGAAAGGGTAAATTGCGGGTTTTGGAGAACTTCAGGTAGGTTTAGGGGGACTTTTCGCGTGGATTCATGGTATTTGGGCTTTTCTTCTTTTTTGGAGAGTGATCCTCTCCTTTCTTCGGGTGATTTTGAAGTGTTTTGGGGTTTCCGTTGCGTTTTGTTGAGTTCCTAATGTGTTTTATGGTGGTTGGGAGTGTGCTTTGGGATTAGGAGAACATCAGGTAGGTTTAGGGTGTCTTTGGGGTGGATCTATGGTATTTGGGGTTTTCTTCTATTTTTTGGCGTGATCCTGTTCTTTTTTGGGGTGTTTTGGACGTGTTTTGGGGTCTCCGTTGGGTTTTGTTGTGTTCTTGTTGGTCATTATGTTAAATAGGTGTGGATTGTGGGTTTTGGAGAAGATCAGGTAGGTTTAGGGTGGTTTTGGGGTGTATCTATGGTTTTGGTGGATTTTCTTCCAGTTTTGGGGGTGATGCCGATATTTTTTGGGGTGTTTTTGACGTTTTTTGGGGTCTCCGTTGGGTTTTGTTGTGTTCTCGTTGGTCATCATGGTGGAAAAGGGTAAATTGTGGATTTGGAGAACATCAGGTAGGTTTAGGGTGGTTTTGGGGTGGATCTATGGTTTTGTCGGATTTTCTTCCAGATTTGGGGGTGATGCCGATATTTTTTGGGGTGTTTTTGACGTGTTTTGGGGTCTCCATTAGGTTTTGTTGGGTTCTTGTTTGTCATTATGTTAAATAGGAGTGGATTGTGGGTTTTGCAGAACATCAGGTAGGTTTAAGGGTTTTTTTAGGGTTAAATCATGGCTTTTTTTTTTTTTTTTTTTTTTTTTTTTAGGATCTGGGTTGATTTTGGTGTGTTTTTGACGTGTTTTGGGGTCTCCGTTGGGTTTCGTTGGGTTTTCCGTGGTCATCATGGTGGAAAAGGGTAAATTGCTGTTTTTGGAGAACTTCAGGTAGGTTTAGGGGGACTTTTCGCGTGGATTCATGGTATTTGGGGTTTTCTTCTTTTTTGGAGAGTGATCCTCTCCTTTCTTCGGGTGATTTTGAAGTGTTTTGGGGTTTCCGTTGCGTTTTGTTGAGTTCCTAATGTGTTTTATGGTGGTTGGGAGTGTGCTTTGGGATTAGGAGAACATCAGGTAGGTTTAGGGTGTCTTTGGGGTGGATCTATGGTATTTGGGGTTTTCTTCTATTTTTTGGCATGAACCTGTTCTTTTTTGGGGTGTTTTGGACGTGTTTTGTGGTCTCCGTTGGGTTTCGTTGGGTTCTCGTTGGTTGTTAAGTTAAATGGGAGTGGATTGTGGGTTTTGGAGAAGAGTAGGTGAGTTTAAGGTGGTATTGGGGGAAAGTTCATACGTTTTTTTTTTTTTTTTTTTTCTTCTTCTGATCCTGTTCTTTTTTGGCGTTATTTTGACGTGTTTTGGGGTCTCCGTTGGGTTTCGTTGGGTTTTCCTTTGTCATCGTGGTGGTAAAAGGTAAATTGTGGGTTTTGGAGAAATTCAGGTGAGTTTAAGGATTTTTGGGGGGTGGATCTATGGTTTTGGGATTTTCTTTCGTTTTTGGGGGTGATCCTATTCTTTTTGTGGTGTTTTGGACGTGTTTTGGGGTCTCCGTTGGATCTTGTTGGGTTTTCCGTGGTTATCATGGTGGGAAAGGGTAAATTGCGGGTTTTGGAGAACTTCAGGTAGTTTTAATGGGACTTTTGGGGTGGATTCATGGTATTTGGGGTTTTCTTCTTTTTTGGAGAGTGATCCTCTCCTTTCTTCGGGTGATTTTGAAGTGTTTTGGGGTTTCCGTTGCGTTTCGTTGAGTTCCTAATGTGTTTTATGGTGGTTGGGAGTGTGCTTTGGGATTAGGAGAACATCAGGTAGGTTTAGGGTGTCTTTGGGTTGGATCTATGGTATTTGGGGTTTTCTTCTATTTTTTGGCGTGATCCTGTTCTTTTTTGGGGTGTTTGGACGTGTTTTGGGGTCTCCGTTGGGTTTTGTTGTTTTCTTGTTGGGCGTTATGTTAAATAGGTGTGGATTGTGGGTTTTGGAGAACATCAGGTAGGTTTTAGTTTTTTTGGGGGTTATATCATGTTTTATTTTTTTTTAAGATCTGGGTTGATTTTTTTTTTTTTTTTTTTTTTTTTTTTTTGGTTCTCTGTTGTGTTTCGTTGGGTTTTCCGTGGTCATCATGGTGGAAAAGGGTAAATTGTGGGTTTTTGGAGAACATCAGGTAGGTTTAGGGTGGTTTGGGGGTGCATCTATGGTATTTGGGGTTTTCTTCTGTTTTTTTTTTGGGGTGATCCTGTTCTTTTTTTTGTGGTGTTTTGGACGTGTTTTGGGGTCTCTGTTGGGTTTCGTTGCGTTTTCCGTTGTCATCATGTTGGAAAATGGTAAATTGTGGGTTTTGGAGAACATCAGGTAGGTTAAGGGGGACGTTTGGGGTGGATTCATGGTATTTGGGGTTTTCTTTCGTTTTGGGGTGATCCTGTTCTTGTTTGGGGTGTTTTGGATGTGTTTTGGGGTCTCCGTTGGGTTTTGTTGTTTTCTTGTTGGGCGTTATGTTAAATAGGTGTGGATTGTGGGTTTTGGAGAACATCAGGTAGGTTTTAGTTTTTTGGGGGTTATATCATGTTTTTTTTTTTTTTTTTAGGATCTGGGTTGATTTTGTTTTCTTTTTTTTTGATTCTCTGTTGTGTTTCGTTGGGTTTTCCGTGGTCATCATGGTGGAAAGTGGTAAATTGTGGGTTTTGGTGAACATCAGGTAGGTTTAGAGTGGTTTTGGGGTGTATCTATGGTTTTGGTGGATTTTCATCCAGTTTTGGGGGTGATGCCGATATTTTTTGGGGTGTTTTTGACGTTTTTTGGGGTCTCCGTTGGGTTTTGTTGGGTTCTCGTTGGTCATCATGGTGGAAAATGGTAAATTGTGTATTTGGAGAACATCAGGTAGGTTTAGGGTGGTTTTGGGGTGGATCTATGGTTTTGGCGGATTTTCTTCCAGATTTGGGGGTGATGCCGATATTTTTTGGGGTGTTTTTGACGTGTTTTGGGGTCTCCATTAGGTTTTGTTGGGTTCTTGTTTGTCATTATGTTAAATAGGAGTGGATTGTGGGTCTTGCAGAACATCGGGTAGGTTTAAGGGTTTTTTTAGGGTTAAATCATGGTGTTTTTTTTTTTTTTTTTTTTTTTTTTTTTCTTTTTAGGATCTGGGTTGATTTTGGTGTGTTTTTGACGTGTTTTGGGGTCTCCGTTGGGTTTCGTTGGGTTTTCCGTGGTCATCATGGTGGAAAAGGGTAAATTGTGGGTTTTGGAGAACTTCAGGTAGGTTTAGGGGGACTTTTCGCGTGGATTCATGGTATTTGGGCTTTTCTTCTTTTTGGGGGAGTGATCCTCTCCTTTCTTCGGGTGATTTTGAAGTGTTTTGGGGTTTCCGTTGCGTTTTGTTGAGTTCCTAATGTGTTTTATGGTGGTTGGGAGTGTGCTTTGGGATTAGGAGAACATCAGGTAGGTTTAGGGTGTCTTTGGGGTGGATCTATGGTATTTGGGGTTTTCTTCTATTTTTTGGCATGAACCTGTTCTTTTTTGGGGTGTTTTGGACGTGTTTTGGGGTCTCCGTTGGGTTTCGTTGGGTTCTCGTTGGTCGTTAAGTTAAATGGGAGTGGATTGTGGGTTTTGGAGAAGAGTAGGTGATTTTTAGGTGGTATTGGGGGAAAGTTCATACGTTTTGTTTTGTTTTGTTTTGTTTTTTTTTCTTCTGATCCTGTTCTTTTTTGGCGTTATTTTGACGTGTTTTGGGTTCTCCGATTGGTTTCGTTGGGTTTTCCTTTGTCATCGTGGTGGTAAAAGGTAAATTGTGGGTTTTGGAGAAATTCAGGTGAGTTTAAGGATTTTGGGGGGTGGATCTATGGTTTTGGGGATTTTCTTTCGTTTTTGGGGGTGATCCTATTCTTTTTGTGGTGTTTTTGACGTGTTTTGGGGTCTCCGTTGGATCTTGTTGGGTTTTCAGTGGTTATCATGGTGGGAAAGGGTAAATTGCGGGTTTTGGAGAACTTCAGGTAGTTTTAATGGGACTTTTGGGGTGGATTCATGGTATTTGGGGTTTTCTTCTTTTTTGGAGAGTGATCCTCTCCTTTCTTCGGGTGATTTTGAAGTGTTTTGGGGTTTCCATTGCGTTTTGTTGAGTTCCTAATGTGTTTTATGGTGGTTGGGAGTGTGCTTTGGGATTAGGAGAACATCAGGTAGGTTTAGGGTGTCTTTGGGGTGGATCTATGGTATTTGGGGTTTTCTTCTATTTTTTGGCGTGATCCTGTTCTTTTTTGGGGTGTTTTGGACGTGTTTTGGGGTCTCCGTTGGGTTTTGTTGTGTTCTTGTTGGTCATTATGTTAAATAGGTGTGGATTGTGGGTTTTGGAGAAGATCAGGTAGGTTTAGGGTGGTTTTGGGGTGTATCTATGGTTTTGGTGGATTTTCTTCCAGTTTTGGGGGTGATGCCGATATTTTTTGGGGTGTTTTTGACGTTTTTTGGGGTCTCCGTTGGGTTTTGTTGGGTTCTCGTTGGTCATCATGGTGGAAAATGGTAAATTGTGGATTTGGAGAACATCAGGTAGGTTTAGGGTGGTTTTGGGGTGGATCTATGGTTTTGGCGGATTTTCTTCCAGATTTGGGGGTGATGCCGATATTTTTTGGGGTGTTTTTGACGTGTTTTGGGGTCTCCATTAGGTTTTGTTGGGTTCTTGTTTGTCATTATGTTAAATAGGAATGGATTGTGGGTTTTGCAGAACATCAGGTAGGTTTAAGGGTGTTTTTAGGGTTAAATCATGGCTTTTTTTTTTTTTTTTTTTTTTTTTTTTTTTTTTGCATCTGTGTTGCTTTTGGTGTGTTTTTGACGTGTTTTGGGGTCTCCGTTGGGTTTCGTTGGGTTTTCCGTGGTCATCATGGTGGAAAAGGGTAAATTGCTGGTTTTGGAGAACTTCAGGTAGGTTTAGGGGGACTTTTCGCGTGGATTCATGGTATTTGGGGTTTTCTTCTTTTTTGGAGAGTGATCCTCTCCTTTCTTCGGGTGATTTTGAAGTGTTTTGGGGTTTCCGTTGCGTTTTGTTGAGTTCCTAATGTGTTTTATGGTGGTTGGGAGTGTGCTTTGGGATTAGGAGAACATCAGGTAGGTTTAGGGTGTCTTTGGGGTGGATCTATGGTATTTGGGGTTTTCTTCTATTTTTTGGCGTGATCCTGTTCTTTTTTGGGGTGTTTTGGACGTGTTTTGGGGTCTCCGTTGGGTTTTGTTGTGTTCTTGTTGGTCATTATGTTAAATAGGTGTGGATTGTGGGTTTTGGAGAACATCAGGTAGGTTTAGGGTGGTTTTGGGGTGGATCTATGGTTTTGGCGGATTTTCTTCCAGTTTTGGGGGTGATGCCGTTCTTGTTTGGGGTGTTTTTGACGTTTTTTTGGGGTCTCCGTTGGGTTTTGTTGGGTTCTCGTTGGTTATCATGGTGGAAAATGGTAAATTGTGGGTTTTGGAGAACATCAGGTAGGTTTAGGGTGGTTTTGGGGTGGATCTATGGTTTTGGCGTATTTTCTTCCAGAGTTGGGGGTGATGCTGATATTTTTTGGGGTGTTTTTGACGTGTTTTGTGGTCTCCATTAGGTTTTGTTGTGTTCTTGTTGGTCATTATGTTACATAGGTGTGGATTGTGGGTTTTGGAGAACATCAGGTAGGTTTAGGGTGGTTTTGGGTTTGATCTATTGTTTTGGCGGATTTTCTTCCAGTTTTGGGGGTGATGCCATTCTTGTTTGGGGTGTTTTTGACGTTTTTTGGGGTCTCTGTTGGGTTTTGTTGGGTTCTCGTTTGTCATCGTTTTGGAAAATGGTAAATTGTGGGTTTTGGAGAACTTCAGGTAGGTTTAGGGGGAGTTTTCACGTGGATTCATGGTTTTTGGGGTTTTCTTCTTTTTTGGAGAGTGATCCTCTCCTTTCTTCGGGTGATTTTGAAGTGTTTTGGGGTTTCCGTTGCGTTTCGTTGAGTTCCTAATGTGTTTTATGGTGGTTGGGAGTGTGCTTTGGGATTAGGAGAACATCAGGTAGGTTTAGGGTGTCTTTGGGGTGGATCTATGGTATTTGGGGTTTTCTTCTATTTTTTGGCGTGATCCTGTTCTTTTTTGGGGTGTTTTGGACGTGTTTTGGGGTCTCCGTTGGGTTTTGTTGGGTTCTCGTTGGTCATCATGGTGGAAAAGTGTAAATTGTGGGTTTTGGAGAACATCAGGTAGGTTTAGGGTGCTTTTGGGGTGTATCTATGGTTTTGGTGGATTTTCTTCCAGTTTTGGGGGTGATGCCGATATTTTTTGGGGTGTTTTTGACGTGTTTTGTGGTCTCCATTATGTTTTGTTGTGTTCTTGTTGGTCATTATGTTAAATAGGTGTGGATTGTGGGTTTTGGAGAACATCAGGTAGGTTTAGGGTGGTTTTGGGGTGGATCTATGGTTTTGGGGGATTTTCTTCCAGTTTTGGGGGTGATGCCATTCTTGTTTTGGTGTTTTTTAACGTTTTTGGGGTCTCCATTAGGTTTTGTTGGGTTCTTGTTTGTCATTATGTTAAATAGGAGTGGATTGTGGGTTTTGCAGAACATCAGGTAGGTTTAAGGGTTTTTTTAGGGTTAAATCATGGCATTTTTTTTTTTTTTTAGCATCTGTGTTGATTTTGGTGTGTTTTTGACGTGTTTTGGGGTCTCCGTTGGGTTTCGTTGGGTTTTCCGTGGTCATCATGGTGGAAAAGGGTAAATTGTGGGTTTTGGAGAACTTCAGGTAGGTTTAGGGGGACTTTTCGCGTGGATTCATGGTATTTGGGGTTTTCTTCTTTTTTGGAGAGTGATCCTCTCCTTTCTTCGGGTGATTTTGAAGTGTTTTGGGGTTTCCGTTGCGTTTTGTTGAGTTCCTAATGTGTTTTATGGTGGTTGGGAGTGTGCTTTGGGATTAGGAGAACATCAGGTAGGTTTAGGGTGTCTTTGGGGTGGATCTATGGTATTTGGGGTTTTCTTCTATTTTTTGGCATGAACCTGTTCTTTTTTGGGGTGTTTTGGACGTGTTTTGGGGTCTCCGTTGGGTTTCGTTGGGTTCTCGTTGGTCGTTAAGTTAAATGGGAGTGGATTGTGGGTTTTGGAGAAGAGTAGGTGATTTTTAGGTGGTATTGGGGGAAAGTTCATACGTTTTGTTTTGTTTTGTTTTGTTTTTTTTTCTTCTGATCCTGTTCTTTTTTGGCGTTATTTTGACGTGTTTTGGGTTCTCCGATTGGTTTCGTTGGGTTTTCCTTTGTCATCGTGGTGGTAAAAGGTAAATTGCGGGTTTTGGAGAAATTCAGGTGAGTTTAAGGATTTTTGGGGGGTGGATCTATGGTTTTGGGGATTTTCTTTCGTTTTTGGGGGTGATCCTATTCTTTTTGTGGTGTTTTTGACGTGTTTTGGGGTCTCCGTTGGATCTTGTTGGGTTTTCAGTGGTTATCATGGTGGGAAAGGGTAAATTGCGGGTTTTGGAGAACTTCAGGTAGTTTTAATGGGACTTTTGGGGTGGATTCATGGTATTTGGGGTTTTCTTCTTTTTTGGAGAGTGATCCTCTCCTTTCTTCGGGTGATTTTGAAGTGTTTTGGGGTTTCCATTGCGTTTTGTTGAGTTCCTAATGTGTTTTATGGTGGTTGGGAGTGTGCTTTGGGATTAGGAGAACATCAGGTAGGTTTAGGGTGTCTTTGGGGTGGATCTATGGTATTTGGGGTTTTCTTCTATTTTTTGGCGTGATCCTGTTCTTTTTTGGGGTGTTTTGGACGTGTTTTGGGGTCTCCGTTGGGTTTTGTTGTGTTCTTGTTGGTCATTATGTTAAATAGGTGTGGATTGTGGGTTTTGGAGAACATCAGGTAGGTTTAGGGTGGTTTTGGGGTGTATCTATGGTTTTGGTGGATTTTCTTCCAGTTTTGGGGGTGATGCCGATATTTTTTGGGGTGTTTTTTGACGTTTTTTGGGGTCTCCGTTGGGTTTTGTTGGGTTCTCGTTGGTCATCATGGTGGAAAATGGTAAATTGTGGATTTGGAGAACATCAGGTAGGTTTAGGGTGGTTTTGGGGTGGATCTATGGTTTTGGCGGATTTTCTTCCAGATTTGGGGGTGATGCCGATATTTTTTGGGGTGTTTTTGACGTGTTTTGGGGTCTCCATTAGGTTTTGTTGGGTTCTTGTTTGTCATTATGTTAAATAGGAGTGGATTGTGGGTTTTGCAGAACATCAGGTAGGTTTAAGGGTTTTTTTAGGGTTAAATCATGGCATTTTTTTTTTTTTTTTTTTTTTTTTAGGATCTGGGTTGATTTTGGTGTGTTTTTGACGTGTTTTGGGGTCTCCGTTGGGTTTCGTTGGGTTTTCCGTGGTCATCATGGTGGAAAAGGGTAAATTGCTGGTTTTGGAGAACTTCAGGTAGGTTTAGGGGGACTTTTCGCGTGGATTCATGGTATTTGGGGTTTTCTTCTTTTTTGGAGAGTGATCCTCTCCTTTCTTCGGGTGATTTTGAAGTGTTTTGGGGTTTCCGTTGCGTTTTGTTGAGTTCCTAATGTGTTTTATGGTGGTTGGGAGTGTGCTTTGGGATTAGGAGAACATCAGGTAGGTTTAGGGTGTCTTTGGGGTGGATCTATGGTATTTGGGGTTTTCTTCTATTTTTTGGCGTGATCCTGTTCTTTTTTGGGGTGTTTTGGACGTGTTTTGGGGTCTCCGTTGGGTTTTGTTGTGTTCTTGTTGGTCATTATGTTAAATAGGTGTGGATTGTGGGTTTTGGAGAAGATCAGGTAGGTTTAGGGTGGTTTTGGGGTGTATCTATGGTTTTGTTTGATTTTCTTCCAGTTTTGGGGGTGATGCCGATATTTTTTGGGGTGTTTTTGACGTTTTTTGGGGTCTCCGTTGGGTTTTGTTGGGTTCTCGTTGGTCATCATGGTGGAAAATGGTAAATTGTGGATTTGGAGAACATCAGGTAGGTTTAGGGTGGTTTTGGGGTGGATCTATGGTTTTGGCGGATTTTCTTCCAGATTTGGGGGTGATGCCGATATTTTTTGGGGTGTTTTTGACGTGTTTTGGGGTCTCCATTAGGTTTTGTTGGGTTCTTGTTTGTCATTATGTTAAATAGGAGTGGATTGTGGGTTTTGCAGAACATCAGGTAGGTTTAAGGGTTTTTTTAGGGTTAAATCATGGCATTTTTTTTTTTTTTTAGCATCTGTGTTGATTTTGGTGTGTTTTTGACGTGTTTTGGGGTCTCCGTTGGGTTTCGTTGGGTTTTCCGTGGTCATCATGGTGGAAAAGGGTAAATTGTGGGTTTTGGAGAACTTCAGGTAGGTTTAGGGGGACTTTTCGCGTGGATTCATGGTATTTGGGGTTTTCTTCTTTTTTGGAGAGTGATCCTCTCCTTTCTTCGTGTGATTTTGAAGTGTTTTGGGGTTTCCGTTGCGTTTTGTTGAGTTCCTAATGTGTTTTATGGTGGTTGGGAGTGTGCTTTGGGATTAGGAGAACATCAGGTAGGTTTAGGGTGTCTTTGGGGTGGATCTATGGTATTTGGGTTTTCTTCTATTTTTTGGCGTGATCCTGTTCTTTTTTGGGGTGTTTTGGACGTGTTTTGGGGTCTCCGTTGGGTTTTGTTGTGTTCTTGTTTGTCATTATGTTAAATAGGAGTGGATTGTGGGTTTTGCAGAACATCAGGTAGGTTTAAGGGTTTTTTTAGGGTTAAATCATGGCATTTTTTTTTTTTTTTTTAGCATCTGTTTTGATTTTGGTGTGTTTTTGACGTGTTTTGGGGTCTCCGTTGGGTTTCGTTGGGTTTTCCGTGGTCATCATGGTGGAAAAGGGTAAATTGCTGTTTTTGGAGAACTTCAGGTAGGTTTAGGGGGACTTTTCGCGTGGATTCATGGTATTTGGGGTTTTCTTCTTTTTTGGAGAGTGATCCTCTCCTTTCTTCGGGTGATTTTGAAGTGTTTTGGGGTTTCCGTTGCGTTTTGTTGAGTTCCTAATGTGTTTTATGGTGGTTGGGAGTGTGCTTTGGGATTAGGAGAACATCAGGTAGGTTTAGGGTGTCTTTGGGGTGGATCTATGGTATTTGGGGTTTTCTTCTATTTTTTGGCGTGATCCTGTTCTTTTTTGGGGTGTTTTGGACGTGTTTTGGGGTCTCCGTTGGGTTTTGTTGTGTTCTTGTTGGTCATTATGTTAAATAGGTGTGGATTGTGGGTTTTGGAGAAGATCAGGTAGGTTTAGGGTGGTTTTGGGGTGTATCTATGGTTTTGGTGGATTTTCTTCCAGTTTTGGGGGTGATGCCGATATTTTTTGGGGTGTTTTTGACGTTTTTTGGGGTCTCCGTTGGGTTTTGTTGGGTTCTCGTTGGTCATCATGGTGGAAAATGGTAAATTGTGGATTTGGAGAACATCAGGTAGGTTTAGGGTGGTTTTGGGGTGGATCTATGGTTTTGGCGGATTTTCTTCCAGATTTGGGGGTGATGCCGATATTTTTTGGGGTGTTTTTGACGTGTTTTGGGGTCTCCATTAGGTTTTGTTGGGTTCTTGTTTGTCATTATGTTAAATAGGAGTGGATTGTGGGTTTTGCAGAACATCAGGTAGGTTTAAGGGTTTTTTTAGGGTTAAATCATGGCATTTTTTTTTTTTTTTTTTTTTTTTTTTTAGGATCTGGGTTGATTTTGGTGTGTTTTTGACGTGTTTTGGGGTCTCCGTTGGGTTTCGTTGGGTTTTCCGTGGTCATCATGGTGGAAAAGGGTAAATTGCTGTTTTTGGAGAACTTCAGGTAGGTTTAGGGGGACTTTTCGCGTGGATTCATGGTATTTGGGGTTTTCTTCTTTTTTGGAGAGTGATCCTCTCCTTTCTTCGGGTGATTTTGAAGTGTTTTGGGGTTTCCGTTGCGTTTTGTTGAGTTCCTAATGTGTTTTATGGTGGTTGGGAGTGTGCTTTGGGATTAGGAGAACATCAGGTAGGTTTAGGGTGTCTTTGGGGTGGATCTATGGTATTTGGGGTTTTCTTCTATTTTTTGGCGTGATCCTGTTCTTTTTTTGGGGTGTTTTGGACGTGTTTTGGGGTCTCCGTTGGGTTTTGTTGTGTTCTTGTTGGTCATTATGTTAAATAGGTGTGGATTGTGGGTTTTGGAGAAGATCAGGTAGGTTTAGGGTGGTTTTGGGGTGTATCTATGGTTTTGGTGGATTTTCTTCCAGTTTTGGGGGTGATGCCGATATTTTTTGGGGTGTTTTTGACGTTTTTTGGGGTCTCCGTTGGGTTTTGTTG
>NW_028136766.1:25000-27500 GCF_965140915.1 Aythya marila | reverse complement strand
GGTTAGGGTTAGGGTTAGGGTTAGGGTTAGGGTTAGGGTATGGGTTATGGTTAGGTTTATTGTTAGTTTTAGGGTTATGGTTAGGGTTAGGGTTAGGGTTACAGTTATAGTTAGGTTTAGGGTTAGGGTTAGGGTTAGGTTTAGGGTTAGGGTTAGGGTTAGGGTTAGGGTTAGGGTTAGGGTTAGGGTTAGGGTTAGGGTTAGGGTTAGGGTTAGGGTTAGTGTTAGGGTTAGGGTTAGGGTTAGGGTTAGGGTTAGGATTAGCGTTAGTGTTCTCTTAGGGTTAGGTTTAGGGTTAGGGTTAGGTTATGGTTAGGGTTAGGGTAAGGGTTAGGGTTAGGTTTAGGTTTAGTGTTCTATTAGGGTTAGGGTTAGGGTTAGGGTTAGGGTTATGGTTAGGGTTAGGGTTAGGGTTAGGGTTAGGGTTAGGGTTAGGGTTAGGGTTAGGGTTAGGGTTTGCGTTAGCGGTAGGTTTAGCGTTAGTGTTCTCTTAGGGTTAGGGTTAGGGTTAGGGTTAGGGTTAGGGTTAAGGTTATGGTTGGGGTTAGGGTTAGTGTTAGGGTTAGGGTTAGGGTTAGGTTTTGGGTTAGGGTTAGGATTAGCTTTAGTGTTCTATTAGGTTTAGGGTTAGGGTTAGGGTTAAGGTTAGGGTTAGGGTTAGGGTTAGGGTTAGGGTTAGGGTTAGGGTTAAGGTTATGGTTGGGGTTAGGGTTAGGGTTAGGGTTAGTGTTAGAGTTAGCTTTAGTGTTCTCTTAGTGTTAGGGTTAGGGTTACGTTTAGGGTTAGGTTTAAAGTTATGGTTAGGGTTAGGGTAAAGGTTAGGGTTAGGGTTAGGGTTAGGGTTAGGGTTAGGGTTAGGTTTAGGGTTAGGGTTAGCGTTAGTGTTCTCTTAGTGTTAGGGTTAGGGTTAGGGTTAGGGTTAGGGTTAGGGTTAGGGTTAGGTTTAGGGTTAGGGTTAGCGTTAGGGTTAGTTTTAGGGTAAAGGTTAGGGTTAGGGATAGGGTTAGGGTTAGGGTTAGGGTTCGGGTTAGGGTTAGGGTTAGGGTTAGGGTTAGGGTTAGCTTTAGTGTTCTCTTAGTGTTAGGGTTAGGGTTAGGGTTAGGGTTAGATTTAAAGTTATGGTTAGGGTTAGGGTAATGGTTAGGGTTAGGGTTAGGGTTAGGGTTAGGTTTAGGGTTAGGGTTAGGGTTAGGGTTAGGTTTAGGGTTAGGGTTAGCGTTAGTGTTCTCTTAGTGTTAGGGTTAGGGTTAGGGTTAGGGTTAGGTTTAGGGTTAGGGTTAGCGTTAGGGTTAGTGTTAGGGTAAAGGTTAGGGTTAGGGTCAGTGTTATGGTTAGGGTAAGGGTTAGGGTTAGGGTTAGGGTTAGGGTTAGGGTTAGGGTTAGGGTTAGGGTTAGGGTTAGGGTTAGGGTTAGGGTTAGGGTTAGGCTTAGGGATAGGGTTAGGGTTAGGGTTAGGTTTAGGATTAGCGTTAGGGTTATGGTTAGGGTAAGGGTTAGGGTTCGGGTTAGGGTTAGGGTTAGGATTAGCTTTAGTGTTCTCTTAGGGTTAGGGTTTGGGTTCTCTTAGGATTAGGGATAGGGTTAGGGTTAGGGTTAGGGTTAGGGTTAGGGTTAGGGTTAGGGTTAGGGTTAGGGTTTGGGTTAGCGGTAGGTTTAGCGTTAGTGTTCTCTTAGGGTTAGGGTTAGGGTTAGGGTTAGGGTTAAGGTTATGGTTGGGGTTAGGGTTAGGGTTAGGGTTAGGGTTAGGGTTAGGGTTAGGTTTTGGGTTACGGTTAGGATTAGCTTTAGTGTTCTATTAGGTTTAGGGTTAGGGTTAGGGTTAAGGTTATGGTTGGGGTTAGGGTTAGGTTTAGGGTTAGGGTTAGCGTTAGTGTTCTCTTAGTGTTAGGGTTAGGGTTAGGGTTAGGGTTAGGCTTCGGGTTAGGGTTTGGATTAGCGGTAGGTTTAGCGTCAGTGTTCTCTTAGTGTTAGGGTTAGGGTTAGGGTTAGGGTTAGGGTTAGGGTTAGGGTTAGGGTTAGGGTTAGGGTTTGGGTTAGGTTTAGGGTTAGGATTAGCGTTAGGGTTAGGGTTAGTGTTCTCTTAGGGTTAGGGTTAGGGTTAGGGTTCGAGTTTGGGTTAGGGTTACGTTTAGGGTTAGGGTTAGGGTTAGGGTTTGGGTATGGGTAATGGTTAGGTTTAGGGTTAGGGTTAGGGTTAGGGTTAGGGTTATGGTTACTGTTAGGGTTAGGGTTAGGGTTAGGTTTAGGGTTAGGGTTAGGGTTAGGGTTAGGGTTAGGGTTAGGGTTAGGGTTAGGGTTAGGGTTAGGGTTAGGGTTAGGGTTAGGGTTAGGGTTAGGGTTAGGGTTAGGGTTAGGCTTAGGGTTAGGGTTAGGGTTAGGGTTAGGGTTAGGGTTAGGGTTAGCATTAGGGTTAGGGTTAGGATTAGCGTTAGTGTTCTCTTAGGGTTAGGATTAGGGTTAGGGTTAGGGTTAGGGTTAGGTTTAGGGTTAGGGTTAGCGT